>NW_011898869.1:0-735 GCF_000151845.1 Pteropus vampyrus | reverse complement strand
ACCCGTAGCAGAGCTAGAAGTTATAAGTTAGAAAAGCACTCCAAGTTCACCAGGGAGCCCTGAGGTCCAAATCTGCCTCTGGCTCATTTGCGTTATTGGGAGGAGTTGTTTTTCCACTGGCTGTTTTGCCCTTGGCACACTGGTTGCTGGACCTCTCTGCCTCAGTTTCTCCAACTTTCCTTCCAAACAGGGACCTCACCAGCCTTTGTGGGTTCAACCAGATTCCCACTTCCCCTCATGTCTTGAGTCTTAGCAGAAAAAAATTACCACTGGGGAAAGATGATATCGCTCTTTAATTTCTTTACTTTTTGTTGTTGTTATTGTTGTTAAGACTATTTTTCTTTCCATTTTCTTCCAAGAAATAAAGAAAAGTCCTGGGGAAAAAATCACGTTCCTTTTTAGGGCATTCATATTTCCACTGCCCTCAGCAACCATAAGCCCAGACAGCTTCCTCTCATCCACTGACCTGTAGCTGCTGCTCCCTAAATGGGGTATGGACTGATCTTCAGTGCCCTTCTGGCTCTCTCAGCCTTCTGAAGCATCATGTCCCTTGCATTGTTGGGGAGACTGATGTCCTGGGAGAGTGGCAAGTGAAGAGCCCAGGGTCACACAGGGAGAGTGGAAGAGGTGCTGGGCAGGGGAGAGGACACTGATCATCAGAATGTTTGGAGCTCATTCCTAAGCCAGAAACCGTGTTAACCCTTTACATGCTTCATCCCACTGAATCTTCAGGTA
>NW_011898868.1:0-2735 GCF_000151845.1 Pteropus vampyrus | reverse complement strand
GCTTTCTCTGGAGAAGCTAGCAAAAATATCGTTTGGCCAAATAGTTGCAAATGATACCAGTGAGGAAAAATGAGTGAAATACTTTAAGGAACCACCTAGTAAATCTACCTGAACTATAGTGAATATATAAAAACGGGCTTGAAAGACAAGTTGGAGGCAAAACAATAAAAGGACCTGTGGAAAAAAATGCCTGGAAGAAAATTTAGTAATTAAGTACATTGTTAGTGGGGACTGCTTAAATCTTTCTGAGACATCGAGGATTAATGTGGATGTGTACATAAACACTAGTGAGGCAGGTAGACACCAGAGGCAGGAAATGCCATCGAAAAGTAATCCATCCATGTTGTCGCAAATGACAGTATTTCATTTTTTCTCATGGTTAAGTAATATTCCATTGTATATATGTACCCCCAACTTTTTTATCCATCTGTCGAAGGGTACTTTGGATGTTTCTGTGTGCTAAGCCAACAAAGGTAGAAAAAGTTGAGAACCATATGATTTCACTTATATGTGGGATATAAAACTGAAAGCAGTGAATGAACAAGACAAAAACTCGTAGACACAGACAACAGTTTAATGGTAACCAGAGGGAAAGGTGAAGGAGGAAGGTAAAAAAGGGTAAAGGGAATCAAATATATTGTGATGGAAGGAAATTTAACTTTGGATAGTGAACACACAATGCAATATACATATGAGGTTTTATTGAATTGTATATATGAAACCTATATAATTTTATTAACCAATGTCACCCCAATAAATTTAATAAAATAAAAAGTTTAAAAATAAAAGCTTACATAATAGTCTCAATAGTAGTGAAATAGAAAAGAGGGGACACTGGGAAACATTATGGAAGATATAGTGAATTAATTAGACCAAAATCTGGAACTAATTCTAGAATTTCAGTTGTGTAAAACATTTTACATGATCTAAAAGTAGAATGTTATGTAACATTTTTTCTTTTTTTGGCTTAAAAATGGTTTATTCTAGAAAATGTCTTTTTTTAAAATTTATATATATGGCAGTTTCACTTTTTCAGCTTTACTGAGATATCGATGTATAACATGTAAGTATAAGGTATACAATGGATGAAAGGTACATGTATATATTGGCAAATTAATACCACAATAAGGTTAGTTAACACATCCATTCCCTTACATAATTACGAGTGTGCGTGTGTGTGTGTGTGTGTGGTCACATTTAAGATTTATTTTCTTAACAACTTTCAAGCATATAATACAGGGTTGTTAATCATAGTCAACATCTTGTACATTAGATCCCTAGGTGTTATTTATCTTATATGTGGGAGTTTGTACCCTTTGACCAATATCCTCCCATTTCCCCTACCCTCGATATTGTTTTTTTATCACACTTCTTTTTATTGTAAATCTTGTTTTCCAATTTATGTACATTGTGATAAAAGCTTCAATTAGAAAACATTATAAACAATTGTTTATGAAAATCATGGCCTTTAGATGAAACTTAAAGAGATTTAGAAGAGAAAAATGTGGTTTTTTTACTGTAAGTAAAATAATGTTGTCGTATCATGACTACAGATTTCTTTTCAACCAAATGCTTGAACCACTTTCTAAAAGGCGTTTTAAACATATTATCACGATAGCACAGTGAGCCTTACACTATTCTTTTTTTAGAGGCACCCATCTGTCAAAGGGAATTTTAGTCTTTGCTCCAGTTGCATAATAGTGAGAAATGTGTTTTTTGTTTTGTTTTATTTTGTTTTGTTTTGCTTAGTAGTTTTTATCATTATTCTGGGTCAGAAATTAATTCCCCGTCTGCGGGACTTCTGCAACCCCTGAGGAGAGCAGTGTAGGTGTTGTGTGTGTGTGTGTGTGTGTGTGTGTGTGTGTGTGTGTGTGTGTGAGAGAGAGAGAGAGAGAGAGAGAGCTCTAACCCCCTGGGGGAAAGAACAGGGGCTGAATCAAAGGAGGGAAGCAGGAGGCCCAAATACAATGCAGGTAAGGTAGAGGGAAGAAAAACTAGGACTTTCTGATAACTAAAAAGATTCTCTTCCTCTTCCTTGCAGCCTCCATTGAATTTTCTATTTCTACTCCTAGGAAAGCTTTTAAAAGATACTGTATAGGAATTGTGGAATTGTCGTTATTCCAGTACATTTTCTAGGCATTCCCATTTCTTCTGGCTTGCTACCTTTCTTCTTGTTCCTTTGTGTCCTTTAACCAGACAAGAACCAGGACATGCAGAGAGTACATGAGACTGCTGGTCCTATGCAGGGGTCCACAAACTTTTCCTGTAAAGGGCTTAAAAGTAAACATTTTTGGCTTTGGGAGAAATCCAGTCTGTCATGACTACTCAACTTTGCAATTGTAACACAAAAGCAGCTGAATGTAATATGCAAATGAATGAGAGTGACTATGTTCCAATAGAACTTTACTTAAGAAAGCAGGGGGCAGGACCATATTTGACCCACAGCCATAATTTGCAGATCTTTGGCCTAATATGCAGCATCCATTGTATTTTGTGCTTATCTCATGGCAGATATCAGAATCAAATTAATAACAAAGATATTTCTGCAGTGGTGGCAAAAAGAAAACCCTAGAATTTTAGCTTATGCGAATTTCCGAAGCTGCTTTTTTTTCTCAGAGGAGCTTCATGTCAAAGAGAAGGGATAGAACATTACATAAAACCATATCGAATTTACTCCATTAGTTCTCAGAGATGGTGGTTTGCATAGAATTATTTTCATTTCAAGCCCCTCCCTT
>NW_011898867.1:3637-3948 GCF_000151845.1 Pteropus vampyrus | reverse complement strand
ATGGGGTGGGGGTTGTAGGGAAAAGCTCCCATGCTCGTGTCCGCACAAAGAGTTTGAAGGCACTGAGTGCTTCCCAGAGGAGTGAGTCTCCTGAGTGTGGGGGTGACGTCGGGATCAGAGGCGGCCTCTCAGGGAGCAGGGACACTGGCCGATTGGAACTGACATGACTGCTGGTGGTGGGGTACGTCAGGTGGCCAGGGTCAGAGAGGGATATTCGGATTATACAAGTGACATTCGGTTATTCAAGTGACCCTGACGTACAGCCAGGACCTGGAAACACCCCCTTGAGCCTCCGGTTATAACTTGTAGCC
>NW_011898867.1:0-1537 GCF_000151845.1 Pteropus vampyrus | reverse complement strand
CACCCCCGCTTTTAAAAATAAAAGCCTCCCAATCTCCTTCCTACTGGGAAGGGAAAATGGGGCGCCAGCTTTTCTTGGCTTGCTTCCAATCAGGCAGCTGGAGTCTATTGGATATATTCAGTCACTCTTTCCTGAGATGGGCTGGCTGGCAAAAGCTGTGTTTCGTTCGAGATCACTCTTTCCTCTCTTGGGACCCCTCCCGCACTGAGGGGTGTCACCACCAGGGCCACCCTATACCTCCTACATTCAGCTGTTTCTTGCCTACACCAAGCTTTCTCGAGGTTTGGGAAGGTGACGTGATTCCAAGGGATTTAAGGAATTCTTCCTTTTGGAGGCTCCACCTCACAGCATATCAAACATATTAGAGAGCACCCACATCTCGTGTAGCCAATATTTGGCCAATTTGAACAAATACTATTTGTTATTTTGGCTGTAAAAAACGATATGACTTTTATAATTCTACTTTTGAAATGATACCCCTACAAGGAGTACATCCAATTTACAATTGGCCATGATTTCTCAACAATCATTATATGCAAACTAGAAAATCTTTGCAGAGTAAGAAAGTTTAACTATTCATGAAGTTTAGGGCGATGTTTTTGTAGGCGTTTAATCAAACCTTCATTAATGTCAATATGTAGTTTTCTTTTCCTACTTTGGAGTTCCCTGTGATTTTTTTAGAAGAGGTTTAAACATCTCTGTAGGCTCTGGAAGGTACTTAATGGCTTAAATGGCCCTGAATGAGGAGTGTAAGGCTGGTGAGAATTTGGGCAAGAGATGAGGGGGATGCCACCTGAGGGAACCACTTATCAGCCCAGTGAATCTGCCCTGGCACTTTCCTTAGTTCTCGCATTTCCTTTATCTCTAGGGATCCAGTTTCATCCAAGAATTTGGTTGCCATGGTGATGGTGAAATCTCAAACTGTGTAGAAAGAACTAGGAAGAATCACTAGGTCCAAACTAGGGCTTTGTTCAAATTTGACTAAATTTTAATTATAGAAAATGTGGTGAGCAGTGGGCAAGGGGAGTGCAGCCCAGTCTGGATTGCAAAAGAGCCACTGAGAAAAAGGGTGGGACAGGGTGGCAGCAAGATGGGGGCCTGGGGACCCAGGCAAATATGTGAAAGCCCTGTATGTGGGGGGTTAGTCCTGTGGGCTTGGGTGTCAAATGGCCTTTTGATCCTGGCTCTTCTTCTCCTTTTCATGTAACCCTGGGCAAATAATTTTCCTTCTCTGTGCTTTAGTTTCTTCTGTATAATAGAGTAATAATAATGCCTGCCTTCTAAGGCTGTTGTCAGGATTAAATGAGATACTGCATGTAGAGTGCTTGGTATATACTAGATGCTCAAACATTATTACATTTAAAATGTATGTATTTATGTTCATTGAATTCTATCAAAATAATAACTATTTTATTATTTTATCTATGTGTATTGTATTTATATTATTTATTATTTTTATTATTCTGGGTGGGGTCAGTCTCAGTGTCTCTGCCCTCATATAGTACAACATGGCCCTACCCAAGGGAGAAGGTAATGC
>NW_011898866.1:3928-5156 GCF_000151845.1 Pteropus vampyrus | reverse complement strand
GAAGTTCAGTTCCAGTGGTGATCGCCCCTCTGGACGTTACAGTTCCCCCTTTCGGGCGTCCTCTAGGGACGATTTTAATGGCCAACGGTGAGGAAAGGCAGCTTACCCAGGGTGGCCAACTAAATTTCTCTCTGGTGCCAGTTCTGTTTCACTGACATTGCCTTCTGCAGCTTAGCAGAGGAAAAGGAGAATGGCCACACGACCTTGACATTCAGAGCCCAGCTTGTCCGAACCGGGAGCTGCACGGGGGCTCCGGCCACCCACGGCGTTACAGCTTACGTCAACACTCGAAGATGGACCCTGACAGGGCAGCCAGGAAACAAGATCTAGAAGTGACGTTCTCTCCGGGAGATCGCCCCGCCCCCGGTGGGGGCATCCTCAGGGCAATACCTGAGGACTGCTGTGATGGTCGCACGGGGTGGGGCCCGCTGCCGGCAGACAGATGGTGAACGCTCCACAGCGCGCAGGGCGGGCATCGCGGCAGCCACTCGCCCGGCCCACGCCATGGGCAGCGCCCAGGCGGAGAAACTCTCAGCTGCAGGCCCCGCGCGTCTGCGGCCCCGCCTCCCGGACACGCGCGTGCGTGGTGACAAGCGCGGTGAGGCAGCTGGCCGCCAGGACCAGGCGGGGGCCCGACGCCTCGCGCCTCCTCCGACTGCCCGTGGTGCCGCGCTTGGCAGTCACCCATCCTCTCCGAGCCTCGGCCTTCATCATAAAACGGGCGGTGACAGCACCCACCTCGCAGAGTGACCTGGGTCAGGTGAGTCCACTTGGTCTTCAGAACGGCGGGCAGGAAGCATTCCATAACTTAGCTCCCCCCCGCTGCCCCCAGGGGGTGCCCGGCCTGGCACGGGGAACACAGAAGACGCTCCAGGAATGCCGCCTGACGGGACAGTGCCCTGACTTCCCGGGGAGGGCACGCACGGCAAGGACAGGGACACTCCTGACGGGGAAGCGGGGCGCACGGAGCCGCAGCCGGAGCTGAAAGGCGTCCGCCGGGCATCACGGCATCTCTCCTGGAGCACGCTGAACCTTGGGGCAACGGCCCGCCACGGTCCTCAGCACACACTGCCCTCTCTCCTCCTCCATGCCCGTTCTTCCTGTTCATCCCTTCTGACCAATCCGAGACCCTCAAGCATGTGCATGAGATGGCACCCGCCCGGTGTCAGTTACTCATGCACGTATCACAGCCCTTCTGGACGGTACCTGCTTTCTGTTCAGGAAAAAC
>NW_011898866.1:0-1803 GCF_000151845.1 Pteropus vampyrus | reverse complement strand
AAAAAAAAAAGAAAAAGAAAAACCGCCGGCGCCGCAGTTTCGGGCCCCGCCGCACCCCGCCGAGAGCCGCCGCCGGGGACGGAGCTTGACCTTGGGCGGGTCGCGCGCCCTCCGGCCCCTCCGCGGGCCAGCAGCGCGGAATCGCGAACAGTCCAAGCGTCCGAGGAGACGCGGGGGGCCGGAGAGACGGGGGAGGAAAACGGGGTGACTGCCTCGGGGGGATGGTCACGCCGGAGTAAGGGGACAGCCGGCTGCCCGAGGGGCCCGCACGGCCGGGAACACCGGGAGGCGGAGATGCCACATAAGCAGACACAGATGCGAACGTGCACGTGAAGCGGAAGGTGCCCGCCCGTGGGTGCCAGGGCTCGGCCACCCGCCGGGCGGGTGCACCAGTGCACACGCGTGGGGACACACAGGTTCCGGCGCGACCTTCCCACCTGCCCACGACGCCTGTGCGAAAGTGATTCCCATCTCCCTCTTCCTAAACGGGGTCCTTCCACGGGCTTTAAAACGTGCCCAAATCTCTCCCACCAAAAAGAAAGGACAGACACCACCCTTGCTGCCCAGTCCCCAGCCTCTCCGGCGGTGATGTGGGGTGCATAAATGGAGTGCGGGAATGAACGAAGGCCTAGGACGTCCTAAGGCACGTGCACCAAAGTGCCGATTTTCTTCTATCTGCCTTTCTGTCTCGTTTTGTTTCTATACAATGAGCATGTAAGAGGCAGTCAGGTGTACAAAATGTAAAATGTCGGGGGTACCAAATGCGAATGACTTTTCCTGCCATCATCCCTACCGGCAAGTCATCGACACATAGACTTGGTTTGGTTTTCTTTTATGTGTGGTTCTTGTACTTAAAATGTTAAAAATTATATTACAATATTTTTTGGAGTTAAAAAATATGAACCACAATATGCTTTCACACTACGTTTGTGAATAATTTTCCACAACAGCATAAGGCAATGAAAACAGTAATATTTATCAACACTTACACAGCTGTTAAGATTAGCTGACTTAAAAAAAAAAAGTTAGATTATCAGGTCTGAATAACTAAGTGGTTCTCAACAGGGGTGATGCACCCCCGCCTTTTCCCAGGGAATATGTAGCAATGTCTGGTTCCTGGTTGTCACTATTGGATGCTACTGGTACCCAGTGGGGCAGAGGCCAGGGATGCTGATAAACATCCTACACTGCACAGGACGGCCCCCTACAACAGGAGTACCCGAGCCAAAATGCCAGTAGCACCCACGGTTGAGAAACCTTGGAACTAGTCCCCAGCCCCAGGGAAACTGAGAAGAGATGACTCCTTGAAGAGTCTTCCAGAGCAGTTGGACACATCCCAGATGACCCCTCCAGGGCCGCATTACGAAGCCATGCTAATCACTCTTTAATTGTCTCTTATGCAAACCTGCTACATGGATGTAGGTCACAGATGCATGATGACACAGTGTAAGACCAGCAGTGACTCCTCGGCAGGGTCCTGCTAAGGGAGCTTCTCTCGTGATCCTCTTTCTGTGCTAAATAGTCCCTCTGCTGAACCGTCATCAAACAAACATAGTCTGGCGACTTTCCCTAAAAACAACCACCCAAAGAAAACAAAAGTGTTCTATGCGAGCTCCTCCCAGGTGCTCACCTCCCTTGCCAGCTCTCTCCTAACTCTGCTCCCCGGATCCTGCCCCAGAATTACTCTTATCAAGGTCAAGGACTCGGGGTAACTCTTCCGTCTTGACTTTGATTTACTTCTTAACTGCGTTTGCCACAACTGACCGCTCACTTTCTTCAGAGCGACTCTCCTCTCGGCTTCTT
>NW_011898865.1:4012-6611 GCF_000151845.1 Pteropus vampyrus | reverse complement strand
TTCTTCCCGATGAAAACTGTAGAGCTCAGAGGCAAAAGAGAAATTTTAGGGGAAAAGAAAGCACTCTCCCTCTCTCTCAGTGCAATAACCTTAAATTCCCAGCAGGACACAAATCACATGCTGGTGTTGTGGATAAACTCTGAAAAGCATCTGAGGGTAAGTGTTTAATTATACTTGGCATGGCTATCTCTTTTTACTCTCAAGACAGGAGGTCTCCTGACTATGAACTGCATTTGACCTCAACAGACCAAATGAGAGCTTTTCTGGCTACCCTTTCCAGGACAGTCAGACTTCATTTCTGGGGCAACAGTAGCACCTGAACCCAAAAACCTTATTATGTGGTTCCCTGTAGTTAGAGGCCAGGTGGGCACCTGCTCCAATGCCTTCAATGGCACTAAATAAAAGAATTAAACCTGTTCCAAGCCCAGTTCCACAGCGTGTGCCTGAGAGAGTTTAAGACAGCTTAGAACATGAAATGGACTGCCTCAAGTTTTCTCCAAGACATTCTTAAATTCTTATCTAGGCTAATGTGGTCTCCGAATGAGAGGCAGGGTATAGCAACTATGGGGCCAGCCCCAGGCAGAAGTGAAGTAGCTAGAACTCCATGCCCCAATTTCTTTTCAACACATGCTTCCTATAGATGACTCAATATCTTATACATTCCTTTAAGGTTTATTAAATATCAAAACAAACTTTGCAACTAAAACCCATATGTGTTGTTAGACACTGTTTACTACCCCTCCTTGAGAACCACTGTGCCAGAATTTCCAGCCCTTTTCTTATTAATGGTTTTCACTTCAACTTTTTTCAACATCTATCCATATTGTATGCATCTATTCATTCAGCAATTATTTATTAAGTACCTATTGTGCCTGTTAAGCTGGGTACAAGGTGTTAGAAAGATAGAATAGAATAAATAATGACCTTTACCTAGAAGAAGATAAACAGAGACAATTGTAATAGACTATAGCAAATTCTATGGAACAGCTGGGTAAGAGTCAGGACCCACACCTGCCCCAAAGACAGCAGGGTGGGGTATCAGGGAAGATCTCTGCAAAGAATGAAAGCCTTGTCCCATTCTCCTCTTCTATCCAAACCCATTCACCAACCCTTCATTCAGATGAAAATAAGTCATAAAGTTTCATAAAATTATTGAATCTTGAACATCTTTATAATTTAGTTCAGTTTCTCCAAAATTTACAATACAGAAATTTGAAGTTTGTAAAGGTCAGTCACTTGTCCACGGTCACACCACGATCAGAGACAGCTTTCTCTGATCTACAAGGTATCAGCTAGGATGACTCACAAGAGCTGGGAGATCTACTTGTAAGATGGCTGGCTCCCATGCTTGCTATTGGGCTGTGTGGGCCTCTCCACAGGGCTTCTTGAGCATCCTCACAGCATGGCAGCTGAGTTAGAAAAGCAGGTGTTCTGAGAGACAGGAAATGAAAGCTGACAATTTCTTAGGGCCTGGTCCTAGAAATGGGCATGATATCACTTCTGCCATATTCTAGTTATCCAATTTAAAGGCAAAGGAGAGACAGACATCACCTCTCAATGAGAGGAATGGCAAAGAATGTATGGCCATTTTTAATTCACTACATCTAAGTGATTTTGCATTTTGAAAGACATATTTAAAATAAATAAAAACCAAGTGCAAGGATAATGGGAGTAGCTTGTTGGTGGCCTTTGACACTTGTATTTCAGGCTGCTGTGAGCTCCTTTGAGGGGCTTTCGGGCATCAGCCAGCTGGCGAAAGCAAAAGGGAGAGAAGCAGAAAAAATGTGGGTTTTTTTTTCCAGTCAATGGAGTTACCCTCACAGCCATAGTGCCCACACTTTGCTGCAAGTTAGAATACTCTGAGACCCTTTATAAAAAAATATAGATCCCCAGCACCATCTCAGATAGATTAAACCACACTTCCCAGAGATGACCAGGAAGCTATTTTTAGGACAGTCCCCTGGTGATGGTGAGGCAGCTCTGCAGCCAACCCTGTTTGCAAATTCAGACCTGTTCCCAAGATCCCTGGCACGTGGTTGCATTAGAGCCCTGCATGTTTTTATAGATGTTTTTAAATCAATGAGATTGAGGTCTATTCCTCTTCCCTCCCCAATTACAAATTCTACTTTTACTGTGAAAAATCGTCACAACTGTTTCTGGTCCAAGAGCTCTGCTCTGGGAAATACCAAGACAACTGAGGCTGAAATGAGAGGCCAGGGGATGGAATAAAGAGATCTGGCTCACTTTTGGGCTCCCGCATAATTATTCTGAAATCCATTCATGCTGCTGCATGAATCAATAATTCATTCTTTTCTGTTGCTGAGAAGTATTCCACTGTGTGAAGAAACAATTTGCTTATCCATTCACCTGTGTTGGGGAAATAAAACAATTAGGCCAAGAAAAAAAACTCCTCCATACCAACTGAGGAATAGAAAACACACTTTATTATTGAGTAAATATTAATAAATTTACATGTATGTGAGACAGCCCAAAAATGACTACAAAATTAAAGAAAAAGCTGACACATTTTATGCATGAAAGGAGAAGAAAAAACAATAATTTCTCTTATCTTCCAAAGACTAAACAACTGCTCTTTGCC
>NW_011898865.1:0-647 GCF_000151845.1 Pteropus vampyrus | reverse complement strand
GTTGTGTCATTTCACCAAGTTTGACACCTCTTCACAACCTATCTGCACTTGTTTATTTTTCAGAGTCCTCAGATAGTTGCTTTTGTGTGTTGCTCAGAGTTTTTAGTTGTATTTAGTGACTGGGAAGGGGTAGACTTATCTGCACAGTGGAACAGCAACCCTTGTTCCACCCTAGCCAGCCAAGGCTGAGCATCTTGCTGTAGGGCATTGGAGAGAGCCTAGCCAGAATAGCCCTTGCATATGATGTTCAGCTTCATAGCCTGTCTTAAGATACTTTACCTAGGAGAGGTGAAAGCAAGTGGACAAAATGTTAGATTCAACTAACATTTTAGGAGTAATTATAAGCCCTTTGTTTTTTGTATCAATACGCAATGTACAAAATTATTTCTGCTCACAATTAATTAATCAACTAATTAACGAAGAAAATAGACCATTCTGGAGTGTGGAGGAATGAATAACCTTTAATGACAAGGCATCCCGCTCGCACCACATGTCCCAGGCAGGGTGTTCAGTGCTGAAAACAGAAATGAAGATATGCCATCGTCCCCACCCAAGATTGGTTTATGATTTGAGAACAAACAAGTCTGCATATAATTTCTTCTGTCAGAAAGCATTATATAAGAAATGATCTGCAAACACAGAAGAAG
>NW_011898864.1:3606-3899 GCF_000151845.1 Pteropus vampyrus | reverse complement strand
AAATCACAATGAGATATTACTCACACCTGTTAGAATGCCTGTCATCAAAAAGACAAGGGGTAGCAAATATCGGCAAGGATGTGGAGAAAGGGAACCCTTGCGCATTGTTGGTGGGACTGTAAATTGGTGCAACCACTATGGAAAACAGTATGGAAGTTCCTCAAAAAGTTAAAAATACAACTACCATATGACCCAGCAATTCCACTTCTGGGTACATAATCCAAAGTAAAGGAAATTGTTTTTTTCAAAGAAAGAAACACCCTCATGCTCACTGCAGCACATTCACAATAGCC
>NW_011898864.1:0-1835 GCF_000151845.1 Pteropus vampyrus | reverse complement strand
AAATAAAAAATAAAATTTAATTCTAACTGCAGTGCTGTCTATATTTTACCCTGTATTATACCTCTTCCCAGTTGGTATACATTTCATAGTTGGTGACAGATGATAAGTTTGCAGGAGGCCCCAAATTTGTTTTGAAAAGCAATAGCTAAGCAAGTTTAGTGACCTTTTCAAGGGCAAGATTACTGAAAGCAAAACTAAAGGAACTAGATGTTCTCATCTCAGTGAGAAACCTGAAGCGAACGCAGGGAGTTCTTTTTCTCCTTCTATTTAAAGTGAGTATCTGGTTTAAGTCACATATTACAAATATGAAAACTGAACCACAAAATAGGTTAAAAACACTAATTTGAAATAGCTTTTCTAAGAACCAGTGACATGGTTTTCCATGCTTCTGAGTGTTAATGCCTGATGTACAACACGAGAGAGTTCTGCCACCTTGGGTCCACCTGAGACTGTGTACTGTCTGTACGCGTGCACACGAGTGTGAGTGCTACAGCCAGCAGTGACGGTGGACACTTGTACACTGCACAGAGGAAATGGGATGGAATACAATGGCCTACATTTATTTTAGTGCGATGAGACCCATGCTGGACTTCTGACCTCTAGTACTGTGAGATAATAAACTGAAGTTGCTCTAAGACACTAAGGTTGCGATAATCTGCTACAATAGCAATGGGAAATGAAGATACCCAGGGAGAGCCTGTGATGTGCCAAAGTGCCACAGCCACTGTGGCAGCTCTGGGGTCTCCCTGTCGCTCCTTCACACTACTGTACTGACGGTTACTCCAAACATCTTTGTGTTTTTAAAAAAGGTCATAATTCCCTTCAAACATTTAATCTGTAAAATAGAGAAAAAAATGTTTATATTAACTTTTTCTATTGTTCTCACTTGAGCCAACAAGAGTTCTAGAATTAATTTTTCTTTTCTTTTGAAAAGAGCATTTAATGAACTTTCCTCCATGTAGTTTCAGGACTACCAGGACTTGGCCCCGCGCCAACACCCTTAATCTTCCCCTCCGTGAGTATGCTGAAGAATTTATACTGAAGAATTTGGCCTTCACCGTGAAGTGAGGGGCAGCTTTGGGAGTGGTCCCTTTCCCAGAGCTCTGTAGCACCCGATCAACACATCAGTGGTAGGAGCAGCTCCAGTCTGCTGCTCCTACACGGCAGCATTTTCCCGTGTCTGCTCAATGATCATGGTCTGCAGTTTATCCAGGTTGACAGTCGGGCAGAAGCTCTGGTTCCTCTTTCAGTGATACCGCTTCACACCGACTCTCCCAAAGTAACCTGGGTGAACCTGGGTGATAACTGTCAAAGTTGATCCTGTGGTGATGCATGCCACCAGCATTACCTCAGCCCCCCGCGCTTGCCAAATGCTGTCATGCCCGTGGCTCACCTGGCCCTGAAGTTTACAGGTCTTCCTCGGTCTGGATGGCATGTCCGTGGCCAGCCAAGGCGAAAGAGCTAATTTCCTTTCTTGTACTGTTTTGTGTAAAATTGCTTCTTTGTTTGCTTAATATAAAACATTGTTCTGACACCATCCACAAATACCTTGTAGTACAATTAATTAACTAAATGACTAGTGCATACAGTCTGAAATCTCACTAAATGGTTTCATTTTTTTTTTTCATTCAAGAGGCCTTTAACCAAGAAACCCAGGTGTTTGTCTTTCAGTTCAGGAAAATGTTCCTGTATTGCTACTTTCATCATTTATTCTCCTTCAATTCCTCTGTTCTCTCCTTCGTGGAACTCTAATTAGGCATATTTTGAACTCTTGGGGTTAACCATCTAATTTACTTAACTCTTCCCTTCTACTTTCCATATCTCTTTCTTTTACT
>NW_011898863.1:0-5254 GCF_000151845.1 Pteropus vampyrus | reverse complement strand
CCTCCACAAGGTACCATTAGATGCCAATAGCACCTTCTCCCCCAACGAAAAATGTCTCCAGACATTGTCAAAGGTCTCCTGGAGGGTGCAAAATTGCCCTGGTGGAGAACCTCCATTCTAAAGCCTTTCAGTCTTCCTCAAGCTTGCAACCCCACCCTCAGATGCCTACTTGCAGCTGATACTTAGGCTCCTGTTTTCTTTAGAAAGAGATCATCTGATCTAGGTTTTTCGAATATCCCTTTCATCTGGACATTCCCTCATCCTTTCTCTTCCCCATTAGTCTGGTATTGTCCTCTTTTTTCAAAACCGATCATTGCATTATGTCTTTTATTAAAGTCCATCCTAGATGCCCCGGCCCTCACCTCCATTAGACGGCTCTTCACTATTTCTTTAGTCTTTGTCTTTTTGAGGCCTCACTTCTGTCTAGACACAGCCTCCACTTTTTTTTTTCCAAACACCTTACGTACTTAGTTATCCTCACCAAGCTACTAGCTTTTTTTCCCTCCCATTTAATCATCATGTTTCTCTGAAAAATAACAACTAAAATTTGTGGCACACTTACTAGATGCTGGGCACTGTGGGTTAGATTTGACCGCCTCGGCCTCACAGCATTTTTTAACCTGGCTTTTTCCCTCCACTCCATGGCACTTTTTTTCCTCAGTGATCATCTCATTGCCAAATCCAATAGCCTTTCTTGGTCTCCAATTCTTTACTCCCTTTAATGCTCTTCACACTGTTGACCATCCCTTGGTTAAAACTGTTTCCTCCCTTGGATTTTAATTTCCCAGCTTCGATTGTATTAGCTGAAGCTTGGAGGAATTAAGAATTCAAGTGATTCTTAAGACCCTGTTGGTGCCAGAATCTTATACATTTAAGGTCATCTCAGCTTCTGTTTGCCAGATGCCTGCAATCAGAATATTAGCTTTAGAAGCCAACGGGGGTGCAGCCAAAGGGACCCCACTATACAGAACCTTGGCGAAGTGACCTTTATCTTCTAATAAGACCTTTATCTTCTAATAAGCGGCTAACTTTCTCAAGCTTTGCTTTCTTCCCAAGTACCACCATTATTCTAACCCAGGCTTAAAATCATGGGATAATTTCATTTGGTTTTTGTTTTATGCTTTGCTTTCGCTTGCTCGCCACATTTAATTGGTCCCCAAATCCAGCTTCTGTGCCATCTCTCAAATACATCTCCTTATTTTTATCCCCAGAAGCCACTCCTCTAACTCAAGGCCTCATTACCTTTTTTAAATTAAATTCCTCTTAAGCGTTTAGTCCGTATTTTCTAATCTAAAAATCATTATTCTTCTAATGCTTGATTCCACCCTTACCCCCAGCTTTGACATCACTATTGTTTTCTTCCTCTGGAAGACGATAATTTAACTCTCTGAGCCTCCTGATTTAGTTATTATATAATTTTTCGGCTAAATTATATTTATAGTTTTTATAGTATTATATTTAAGTATTTATAGCATTATGACTATTGTTTGTAGCTAAGCCATGTCATGTACTATAATCACATTGCTTTTATGTTTTATTTTTTTTAAGTTAATATTGGCGCTTTAAAAATTTGCTTAGTTTTATATGTATGTACCTGTCACCAATTCTGCTCCAAACTTTTTAGAATTACAAATTCCCTCCAATTTGGCCATGGATACCGAATAATTTATCAGTTCCATATCAGTTGAGTTTTGTTTTCTTTTTCTTGCTCCAGTCCAGACCAGTCAATTTTTAGGCCTGTGGCACTTCTTTGTGTCAGCCTTTTGGGAATTCCTTTCATGCATAGGAGCCTCTTATTTTCTGGATCCCATGTCTTCCTCTTTCTTAATTTAGTCCCTATTTTGATGATATCTAAATCTTCTGTAAGCCTTCATAGAAAGGATTCACAGACAAAAATAGTTTGAAGTACTTGTATTTTTGGAAATGTCTTTGATCAACTTTATAGTTGATTCATAATTTGTCAAGGTATAGGTATATTTGTTAAAAGTCATTTTCCTTCAGAATTTAGGTGACCTTGTTCCACCATCTTTTTTTGTATTCTGCTTTCAAAAAGTGCAATTCCATTCTGATTCCTCTTCCTTCGTATGCAAACTTTTTTCCTCTCTGCAGGTTTTTGGGGGTTACCTACCTACCTAACTCCTTCTTTCCTCTCTCTCCCCTCCCATATATGAGCTTTATTGAGATATAATTCATTTATCATACAATTCATTTGTTTCAAGTGTATAATTCAGTAGTTTCTAGGATCTTCATAGAGTTGTGCAACCATCGCAACAATCAATTTTAGAACACTGTATCACACCCCGAAAAGAGCCAAGCTTGTACCTATTAACAATCAGTCCTCAGTCTATGGCCATGCCACCCTGAACGCGCCCGATCTCGTCTCATCTCGGGAGCTAAGCAGGGTTGGGCCTGGTTAGTACTTGGATGGGAGAACAATCAGTCCCCAATTCTCAGTTGCTACCCCACCTGCCCTAGGCAATTACCAACCAACCTACAGTCTGTCTCTATAGATTGGCCTATTCTGGATATTTCATATAAATAGAATCATACAACATGTGGTCTTTTAGCAAAATATTTTCAAGGTTCATTCTTATTATAGTATGTCTCAGTATTCATACCTTTTTACGGCCAAATAACATTTAATTGTATGAATATACCACATTTTGAGTATCTATTAATAAGCTGATGGATATTTAGGCTGTTTCTACCTTCTGACTATTATGAATAATGTTTCTATAAATAGCATTTTTAAAAAATCCCTGATCTTCTGAAGTTTCACAATGACATTCCTTGGTGTCACTTTTCCATTTATTGTGGTGGGTACCAATAAAACCCTTTCGGCCTAGGAAATTGTGGCCTCTAGTTTTGGGAAATGTTCTTGAATTATTTCTTTGATAATTCCTTCCTATCAATTCTTTCTTTTCTCTCTTTCTGGAATTCCTATTAGTTGGCTTTTGGAACCTCCGGATTGATGCTCAAATGTTCTTATTTATCCCTAGTCCTCTCTTTTTCATTTTGTTTTCTTTCTTTATTCTATCTTCTGTGAGAGCGCCTCAATTCTTTTCCAGCTTTTCTATTTAGTATTTTATTTTTGAGTATTTTACCTTAATATTAAAAAGCACATTCTTGTTCTCTGTTTTTTTATAGCATCCTGTTTTTTTTTTTTTATGAATACAGTGTTAGCTCTTGATTCTCTTAAGTTTTAGTTATTCTGTTTTTGAAGTTTCCTTTTCTTACCGCATCTGTTTCCTCAAAATTCCTTTATTTTGACCTCTAGGTCTTTCATGTTAGAGATTTTCCTCAAGTTTTCAGTGATTCTTGAAAAATTTCTCTAAATTAGTATTTTAAAATGATGTCCTAAAGACGAGATAGAGATTCTTTGTGTGTACGTGTGAGTGTGTGTATGTGTCTGTGTGTGTATATGAGGGTGTGTGTGTGGGGGTGGGATGGGGTGGCTTGGCCTTGGTGACTAACGGGCCTTATGGCAGAATGATTGGGCAGGGATCTGGCCATTTACTTGGGGGATCCCAAACGTCAGTATTGGTTATTCTTTTCTCTTTAGCTGGTAAGTTTCCCAAGGAAGGAATTCTCTAGTCTTCTGCCCAAGGAGGTGAGTATAAGCAGTACATAATATTTCCCTTAATCTCCCTGGTTTCAGAAATCCTTGCCTCTACTTTTAGCTGTAATGCTTGTTCCTGCAAGTTCAGTCTCTCCAGGGAGGTCCTGTCATCATCTGCTGGGGTTGGCAGAGGGAGTACTGGGTAGTCACTAGCTGCCCAATTACAGCCTTACCCAGGTTCTTGGCCTTCAGAAGCATCTGGAGCTTCTAATACCAAGTCAGATTTTGTTGACACGTCCTGTCTGCTCTTGTCTCCTTTTCCACAGTCTTTGTCTTTCTGGATTCATGTCCTTTTTATTCATTTATAGTCATGTTAGTTGGGTTCTGTGAGGGAGCACAGACAGACAAGCATGTCTAACTCGTCATGTTTAACCAGAACCCTAACTGCTTTTGATTGGGCTCTTCCATCGAGCCTCATGCTCATCTGTTTTAAGGTTGTTTCTTCTTTGACCCAATCTATAAATTTTAGCCAGATTAATCTTCCTAAAGCCCAGCTCTAGTTATATAACTCCTTGGTTAAAAATTCTTCACTGCTTCTCCATTTTATGGTAGAATCCTGACATTAGAAAAGACTTTATGGGTTCTTCGGACCAGTTCCCTGACCGAAGCAGGAATCTTATGCCTGCGGGTAGGTCAGTGGGCCTCTGCCTGAGCAACTCTGGTGACGAGGAGCTTACTTCCTCCCCAGGTCATCCTTTTTATCATTGCACAGGTCTCTTTGTGAGAAAGTCCTTTCTTACATAGAACTGAAGTACCACTCCTGAAACTTCCAGTTTTTAACCCAAATTCCGACCTATAGATCCTCAAATTAAGAGCCGAATCTCTCTTCCTCATGGTAGCATGTTATAGAATTGAATTATTACTACAATGTGCCCCCTTCTCTTCTTCTATTTAAAAATCCCTTATTCCTTCTACCATTCCTTCTCTGACAGTTCCTGCCAAATAATGTCTAAAATCCCGAATATCTGTATCAGGACCTTCTGTGACGTGACTCCAACTTCCTCTTAGGACGTCATCTCTCATCTTCTGTTTTTGCTATACGTTGTAGGCACACAACTTTGCCCTTTCTCTTCTCATATCCTGTTCTTTGCCAGTAATACCATTCTTCTTCCTTTTCTGTGAATATCATTTGCATCCAAAGATTAGGGCAGATACGTACATACCAAATTGTTAAAGTAGTTAGTTTTGGGGGGTGGAATAGAATGAGTGCAAGGGGATTATTGATTTCTTACTCTATACAGTTTTTTTCAAAGCAGTAGAGTTGTTGACCAGCTTTTTAAAATGTTATTTTTCAAATACATTATATTTAATTTAAAACATATATTAATAACAAATTTTATCATCAGTTGCAATTCATCTCAAAATTTATATGGCCCAGGAAACCTTTGATTCTTCCTTCTAATATGAACTTCCCTACTCTGAACACCCAGAGCATTTGGGGGTAACTTTCTTATCGCCATTACCATGTTACACTCTACGTCATAGATCTCTGTGTGTAAGTCTTACCTTTTTACCAGGCTGTAAGCTCCTAGAGACCTAGGATTCCATCTTACTCATTTTGGAAGCCCCGCCTTCTAACATACTTACATGCTACATAGCAGGAGCTCGATACATTTTATTGCAAGGGTGGGTTGG
>NW_011898862.1:2173-2914 GCF_000151845.1 Pteropus vampyrus | reverse complement strand
CACCCATCAAAGATAGAGCCCATGACTTTATGGGGATATGGGGAGATAAATCAGTAATTACGACAAGGGGAGAGAAGTATGTGATAGATATGTGAAGAGGGGGACCTAGCTCAGCCCGAGCAGACGGGGGCTCTGGAAAGATTTTCTAAATGAGGTGAGTTGAGCTGAATTTTGAAGGATAAGCAGTTTTCCAGGTGGAGAGTTTTCCAGGTGGAGAGTTTTCCAGGTGGAGAGTTTGCCAGGTGGAGAGTTTGCCAGGTTGAGAGTTCGCCAGGTGGTCATCAGTTAGGGTGATTTGCATCCCTTACAGGGACTCAGTAGGGAGCACCGGGGGGTGTTTTGTAGGATTGGGGGTAGTGATGGACAGTTATGTGGCACATGCAAAGTTTGAGATTCCTAGGGGACATTCGTAGATGTTCCAAAGGGCAGAAATTGGGCTGGAGAAACGTCTGAGCCAAAGGTAAAGGGCCATGACAGGGGATGGATGGGCAGATTGAAGGAGAGAGAGTGGGGTGCGAGAAGGAAGGAGTCAGAAAGGGAACTTTATACCCACCTTTAGGGAGCAGCTGAAGACGGGACCTGCAAGAGACAGGCACGGGGCAGGGGGCAGGAAGATGGAGGGTTTGGGGTGTAAGGAAGGGGGGCATCTCCAAAGTCGGAAATGGTCAAAAGTGTCTCACAGAAGAACGGACGAGCGAGAAAGCAAAGAGGCTGCTGGAATCGGAAATTAGGAAACAGTTG
>NW_011898862.1:0-990 GCF_000151845.1 Pteropus vampyrus | reverse complement strand
GTCGACTCACTCTTTCACCCTGTGAGTCAAGGTCACGTCAGAGTAGATTAGAAGGGAAATTGATAAGAGCATAAAAAACTAGGAGTAATGTCAGCCCAGGCTCGACTCTGTAAGCAAAAATCCGCTCCTAATTCTAATAGGACCCAGCTGAAGGGTATGGCCCTTGTGATTAGCTGATGCTTCTATTTGCCTTTTAAAATGATAATAAACACAAGGATGAATGACCTAGACTTTTTTCTGTCCTGTTATCCTTGACTTTGGTTGGTGTGGAATTTCAAGACGTCCATCTGATCTATCATTGCGTCTGAGTACGCGGCACAAAGCTATCTTCCCAGGCTTACATGGTGCAGAAAGGGGCTGTACCCTTGTCCACGCACGCTCCGTTCCTTCCTTAATCCCTAGCCACGTACAACCACGATCTTGACACGCAGGTTCCGAAGCCGGAGAATCCTGAGCCGTGTGGGCGGCTGGAGGAAAGCAAATTCGCAGAGTTTTTGCATTTCAGAAACCATCTTTTGTCGGCATTCACTAAATATGCTTTTCTAGGTTGAAAATGATTTTCTTTCAAAACATAAAAACTTCCAGTGTTGCTCAAAAGACACCTGATGCTAGTCTGAGAAATAGTCTTTTGTAGGAGACTTGATTTTTTTTTTTCCTCCTGAAAGCTTTAGGATCTTCTCTTGTCCTGGTGTTTGAAAAATTACCAGGTGCGTGCATGGGTGTATCAGGGAGAGAGAGGGGGAGAAAGAGCGAGAGAGAGAGACAGACAGACAGAGACAGAGACAGAGACAGAGAGACAGACAGAGAGGAGCTCAGAGAGACACTCAGAGATGGGCGGTAGGGATCTATTCGTTGATCTGGCCCAGCAGGTGTTAAACTCTCAGCTCGAAGGCTTGCGTCTCTCTTCAGCTCCCTTCCAGGTTAGAGCCAATTGCTTTGTGCTCTAATTTGTTAATTTCTACTTCTCCGCTTTCCCTTCCTTCCTGGAAT
>NW_011898861.1:2788-4089 GCF_000151845.1 Pteropus vampyrus | reverse complement strand
ACATTCGGGGTGAGAGGGGTGCCGCTCTAGTGGGTAGAGGCCAGGGATGCTGCTAAACACCCACGACGAAGAGTTCATTGGTCCAGACTTGGGATGGTGCCACCGTCCAGATGCCCTGAGCTAGAGCATCCTCTCCCATGGCGATGTGTCAGCAGATACCATCTAAAATTTACACGTCACGTAGCCACGGTACACGTGTGTTTAGATGCGGTGGCAGATACAGACAGAATGGGCCGAAGGCTTTGGAAGGGACGAGCGGGGCCAGGTGGCGGGCGCTGTCAGCTTTGTAACAAGCTCCGTCTCTTCAAACCACGTGCGCGTACGAGTTTGATGTTTTGAATAACGATTTAGGCAGAAGAGGAGAATTAGTTGGAAAGGTACAAAAGCGTGCAGAGGACGGGCTGTCTCCGCATTCTTCACGAAGCTTCCTGGACTGTGGTGGGGGCCAGACGCGTGCTCCTCTGCCAGCACGTGGCCTGTGGTCCCCCGCCCCGTGTGTGTGTAAGGACGGTGCACAGACAGGCACAGTACCCTTCCTTCCAGCCAGCTGGGCCTGTGACTCGTGAGTCGTTTCTCTCTACTGCTAGGCCGTGATCCCAGGAGCCCCGGGACTTGGCTGACCTTCCATAAATGCGGCGGGTGATCAAGGCACACAGCTCTTCCTGGTGGCAGCGTGCCAGAATTGCAGGGCCAGGTTTTTTGAGGGACGCCGGAACCCCGCGAACGTTTAAGACGCCGACCTAGGCAGCCGAGGAAACAGCAAGCCTTTCATCTAATCAGCCCGAGAGTCCCATCACCACACGAGCAATTTTGAGCATCTGTTTTAAGGACGGTAGCTGGTCCCAAAGTCCCACTGCAGGCTAAACCGAATTTTTAGTTTTAAGGCTGCGCAATTCAGAGCACAGTCTGCTCTTCGCTGCACCGTCCCCACCACACTAGTTGCCAGGCGTTCCCATCCCGCCCCGTCCGGCCCCGGTCCTGTCTTGTCAAGGTCGCTTGGTGCTGCCTCGTGCCTTTGCTTGCTCTTCCCGAGGGAGGCTATTTATAGGCATCGAGCCACATGCCAGTTGGCACCTCTGTGCCCTCGCTGTCGGCGTGCTCACCTGCAGCAGCTAATCCCCGAAAGCCCACACGGCCTGCGGCTCTGACCTTGGCACGCTTCTTGCTTTTGGGGAAAGACTCCATCCCAAGCTTATCTACTTTGCGAAGCAGGATGAGAATTTAAGACGGAACTGGTTGAGGGAGGGTGGCGGGGGAGAAGCGTGCGAGGGCCCACGGCCGAGTGGGCTCTGTGATGGGAC
>NW_011898861.1:0-1741 GCF_000151845.1 Pteropus vampyrus | reverse complement strand
TCTCCCCGGCTCCTGGCGGGGCTGGCGCTCTCCGCCTTTTAGAGGCGTCACCCCTCTCTGCTGGCGTGTTCACCCGGAGTCCTCCCTGTGCGTGTCTGTGTCCCAGTTCCCCTCTCTGTAAGGACACAGTCATCTAGGAGCAAGGCCCACCCGAGGGACCTCATCTTAACTGGAGTATCTGCAATGAGTCCGTTTTCAAACACCATCGAGTGTTGGAGTGCTGGGGTTAGGATGTCAACGTATGAATTTGGGGTTCACAACTCAGCCTCTAACAGGTGTGTCTGGGGACGTGAGGAGTCACACCCAGGGCAGAGAGGTGGCAGGCCCAGCCGACTGCGGACTTGGTCCTAGTGACCGAGCCCTGAGTGTGGTGGGGGTGATGGGGCATTGGGGCGTCGAGGTCGGGGTGTGGAGGGTCAGGACGGACCCTCTGCACACAGCTGAGCAGGGGGAGCCGGGTCATCGGGCACCATTGGGGTTTGAGAACGGGACCTGGCGCCCCACGGTGACTTGGGTGGGTGGCTCTGCTCTATGCCCAAGGTCGGGGCGGGGCACAGGCTGTGCCACACAGCCACGTTCTCTGCCAGAGCGGCCTCCTGTCCGCTGTCCGTTCGAGGGGGTCCTGCAGTGTGCTCTCAGTGTCTGCGCAGACAGATCTCACTAGGGGATACAAGACGTCACCCAAGAACTCAGACCCCCAGCTCAGCCACAGCCCCGCCAAGCTTACCCACTGAGCCTCTCTGTCATCGGGTTTTCCAAGAAGACAGAGCACGTTTCAGGGGCAGCCAGCACTGTTCCTCAGAGCTCTCCCCATCAGTCCCTGCCACTGGTGGGGTGCTGCCCTGGGGCTGGGGTTGAGACATCGCTTCCTGTGCCCAATGCCGTCAGTGCAGTCATCAGGAGCTAGGGGGGACGTGGGCTTCTCAGAAAAGGTGGACCTGGTCCCCTCAGACACGGAGGAGCCAGGCAGGGGACAGGGAGACTGCATGGGGCCAGACCTTGGATGAGGGGCTCAGCCCTCACAGCAGCCAGGAGGCAGGACCTGCATCACCTCATTGCATGGACCAGGCAGCCGGAGCACAGACAGGGTGTGTGGGCCACTCCGGGTCGCCCAGCAAGTGGGTGGTGTCATCGTGGGAGCTGGGGCCCTCCCCCGGCGCCCCTCTGCCTCCACAGCGCCACGCCCCCAGGCGCAGAAGGCCCTGCTGCCTGAGCCTCTGCCATTAGCAACTCATGGCTTTGGAGACCTCTTCCCCAAACTCGGTCGCTGAGGTGTCTGACACCTCAGAAGGGACTCTTCTGCCACCGTGTCTAGCCCCTCCCCAGGCATGGTCCCCAGTGTGGCCAAGACCAGCCCTGGTGGGGGTCTCGGGAGAACAATGGCCAACTACCGGGAACAAAGACGCAGAAGATTCCAGAGCCCCAGGGTTCCAGGGAGCCAGGCCCGAGGCCTGAGGGTCAGCGGGCTGCAGGACGCTGGATCGAGGTCAGAGTCCAGGTCCCCAGGGCACCTTCCTGCCCAGCGGCCTTGTAGCTGAGTGCCCTCAGCCCCCAGAAGCTCAGCCAGAATGCGGGGTGACAGGGTTAAGGTGACCCTGGCTGTCTCTGTTCGCGCCCCACCCGACGCCTGCACTGGGGACCCGTCGTGAGCAGGGCAGCTGGTCCCCACCCATCGACCGCACAGTCAGGTCCTCACCTTGTCCCCATGGCCTCCCACGGGGCTGACCTGGAAGGTTCTCGG
>NW_011898860.1:0-4156 GCF_000151845.1 Pteropus vampyrus | reverse complement strand
CTCCGGGTGACGTCACAGCGACGTGACTGTCCCGCCGAGGGGATTGTCCCACATGCACGTGTCGATACGGAGCCTGTCCCGGGTCCCTTGTGGGGACTGGGCAGTGGGACCACAGTCCCCTGCTGACCACGAAGCACACCTCCATGTGTGCAAAACGCTTGAGCACAGCTTCGGGCTCCGTGCAGCAGCCCCTCACGGAAGCCAGTGTGCACGGGGCGTCTGATCCGGTGGCTAAGGCGTCCGGTGCGGGCAGGCGGGGCCGAGGCAGGGTTTCTGGGCTCCGGGAGCGGGGGCTGGGTTCCAGTGACACCTCTGAGTATTTCTGATGAGTGGCCATCCGTCCCCCAGGTCCCCCGCTCTGTCACTGGGACGCTGGTCCGTTTGGCCTGCTTTCCTCCTGTGCCCGAGGATGCTGCTGAGGTGGCACAGGAAACAGGCTTTCAAACGCAGCGTGCCCTGGAAAGGATTGGAATTGTTCAGGGTTTCAAACGACCTCAGAACGTTTCGGAGACTCGAGGTCCCTGAGCCCAGCCCCCGGGTCCAGCTGTGGAACCCGCAGCAGAAGGGACCCAGGGCCCCCACGTCCCATTGTCAGCTGCTTGGTGTGCGTGTGTGCGTGTGCGTGTGTGCATGTGTGCACGTGTGTGTGCGTGTGCGCGCGTGCACGTGTGTGCGTGCGTGTGCGTGCGCGTGCGTGTGCGTGCATGCGCACATGCGTTTTCTTAAAGCGAGCCATGCTGTAATGACCTTGCAGGTGAAGGCGCCTGCCGGCTGGTGCTGAAGCTGCAGATGCGTGTGACAGGCCGTGGGGCTGGGGACCGTAACGGGGACGCCTCTTCCCCTTCCTCACCCCTCACAATCCTTCTGCAGGGCGGCCGTGTCCTCCCAGGCCTTGGAAACCCTGCTCCCTCCCTGCCTCAGCCACACACCAGGGAGCAAAGGTGCCAGCAAGGTCAGGGCCAAGGTGTGGCCCCGGCCTCCGCCCGCACTGCTGCCGGGGGCGCTGGCAGTTAGTGCCGCCCTTGAATCCTGCTGGCTGCTGCACTTGGTCTAGGTGACACAAAGGTGTTCCCTTCCCCACCTGTGCACAGAGGCCCTGGGGCTGCAGGCCAGGATACAGACAAGTCACTTGCCCTGTACTGGTCACAGTTGACCCTGGCCCTGAGTCACGTGGTCCTTCCTGGCTCTGGGGTACAGTCAGCACCCCCAAACTATGGCCAGGAAGTGGGGGAGGCAGCTGTTATGAACATTTAGTGCGTGGACACGACTGGGCATGACAAATGGCCATCGCGCCTAGGACGAGGCCTTCCAGGACAAGAGGGGCCGTGCGGGCAAGCCCGGGACCAGGGTCAGGGGTCAGGGGAGAGGGGGCTCGAGGTCTGATCGAGTGCAGCTTTCCAGGGCTCTGGGTCTGCCGTGCTGAAATTTTGTTGTGGACGGTCATGTCCACTTCACAGAATTTAAACTAATGTATTTAAAGTGCCAGCAGCTTTCACATTTCCAAGCCACAGGCGCAATTAAAGTCATTTTAGTTATATTATGTCTTTCCGGATCTGAAAGGAAAAACAGTAAATATGTCTGCAGCAAGATCGATACGATAATTATTCTGTAATGAACTCCGAACCTTGGGGATTAAACTGGCAGGTGGATTCAGCCCGTCTGGGCTTCGTTCAGCTTCTGGAGACCTCGGGGGGCCGTGCCCTGTGGGGAAGTGACTGAGCGTCACGTGCACAGAGCCTGGGGGGCAGCGGGTGTGACGGGGGGCGGGCTTGTGTGTCTGGGCCTGCCGGTCCGCCTGCCGGGGTCCTCTGAGCAGGGACCCCCTTCCCCTGCATTTGACACGGGAACCTCGACACGTTAACAAGTCCATGACAGCTTCGACTAGAGGAGTCTCCCCAAGATCCCGTTTATTTTTCCATTTTTAAGAGAAAACCACCTTTGCCTTGAAGCAGCGCATTTGAAACCAGTTCTCAGTGACGGCTGCTTTCAAACATGGGTTTTCCAGGATTTACGGATCGAAGTTGAACCGTTCGTGGTGTTTTATTTCCCAGGTTCAGGTGCTTGATTTCAATCGTATTGACTTTATGAAACCATGTGGCTGCAGGTCCTTGAGAGCTGACACCTGGGGACCGTCCCGAGTCTGGCAGGGTTTTGCCGCTGGGAGCTACCAGGGCTGGGTCCTGAGCTTCTGATGAGGATCCTTACGGCCCAGTCACGGCTCCTCCCGGGAGATGCTGAACCGTGTGGCACCTCTGCCCGTCCGTCCATGTGTTCATCACTCATTCATTTGTTCATTCATTCATTCAGCGTCGCTTCCTGGGGGCTGCAGAGAAGGGAAGACAGTGCCAGCCCGCAGGGCACCTGCGGTCCTGCGAGGGAACAGACGCGCAGTCACCACGCGGAGGGACGAGGGGTAGAACGAGGCGTGTGGGGGGCAGGAAGCTTTGCCACGGAGCGAGTCCCTGCGTGACAAGGAGACGGTGCTCGCCAGGTGACCGAGGGGTGGTCAGGGATCCCAGAGGACCCACGCGAACAGTGTGACTGCAGACAACCTGGGCTACGGTGGCCTTTGTCACCGCTGATGCCCACTGCCTCCTCCTGCCCCACCCACCACCGCGGGAGTCACCACCGCGGGGGCTGGAGACAGAGCAGGGACTCCGTGGGGGGCGGCTGCAGAGGAAGCCCGATGTCGCATGGGGCGACGGTGCATGGTCGTGCTGCTGCTGTTCCGTGAGGGCACTTTGTTCTTGAAAATGGACACCAACTCTGATGTCTTTCCGAAGCCTTGCTGCGTTTGTAGCTCACACAGAACCTGTGTGTGCGTGTGAACAAATGCGGGGTTGTGTTACGGTATGTGCATGTGCACACGTGCAGATGTGGGGGTGTTACTGTGTGCATCGGTGCATGGGTCTGTGTGTGTGCACATGTGTAAATGTAGGGTGTGTCACGGTGTGTGCGTGTGCACACGTGTAACTGTGGTGGTGTTATGGTGCGTGCATGTGCACATGTATAAATGTGGGTGTGTGTTACAATGTGTGTGTGTGCGTGTGCGCACGTGCAGATGTGGGGGTGTTACTGTGTGTGCATCGGTGCATGGGTCTGTGTGTGCACACGTGTAAATGTGGGGGTGTTATGGTGCATGCGTGTGCACATGTGTAAATGTGGGCATGTGTTACTGTGCATGTGCACACGTGCAGATGTGGGGGTGTTACTGTGTGCATCGGTGCATGGGTCTGTGTGTGTGCACATGTGTAAATGTAGGGTGTGTCACGGTGTGTGCGTGTGCACACGTGTAACTGTGGTGGTGTTATGGTGCGTGCATGTGCACATGTATAAATGTGGGTGTGTGTTACAATGTGTGTGTGTGCGTGTGCGCACGTGCAGATGTGGGGGTGTTACTGTGTGTGCATCGGTGCATGGGTCTGTGTGTGCACACGTGTAAATGTGGGGGTGTTATGGTGCATGCGTGTGCACATGTGTAAATGTGGCCATGTGTGTCTGTGCATGTGCACACGTGCAGATGTGGGGGTGTTACTGTGTGCATCGGTGCATGGGTCTGTGTGTGTGCACATGTGTAAATGTAGGGTGTGTGTTACAATGTGTGTGTGTGCGTGTGCGCACGTGCAGATGTGGGGGTGTTACTGTGTGCATTGGTGCATGGGTCTGTGTGTGTGCACATGTGTAATGTGGGGTGTGTCACGGTGTGTCCCAGTAAAATCTTGATGGTCATGCCACCTGAAGTCTCCCTCATCAGCCACAGAATAGAAGGGCTGTGACTGTTTCTAGAATTTCGATAGCCCCGAGCTCCAGATGTGCCCCTGGGTCTTTCCAAGTGGCCCACGGTATTTGGGGTTTGCTGTTTTCACAGCCGCGAGTTTCGGCGTCCAGCGAGCACCATTCATTCTGCGAGAGCGTCCAGACACTTCCCAGAAGTAATTTTATTAGCCGCCTCATTTTCTGCCACATGTGACTTTATTAAAAGTTCCCCTTAGGAGTTAAATTTCCACGCTTGGTGTCCACCTGACGGTGACTTCATGGCAGGATGTCGTTAAATGTGCTTCGGTCCTCGGTGGGCTGACAGATTGCGTGCTTCTCGCCACAGATGTGTTTCCACAGCTTCACGTCTGCGCACACCTGGGAGCTGTCACGGGCATTC
>NW_011898859.1:4466-6376 GCF_000151845.1 Pteropus vampyrus | reverse complement strand
GAGTGAGCCCAGGACCTTCTGCTTGTAAAGCAGATGTGCTAACCACTACACTATGGAACCACATTCTAGAAATAGAGATTTTTTGCTTCTCTGCTTTAGGAATTCTAGGTGGAAAACCCTGGGGAGAACTGCCCTGGGGTCTTACCATTGGGAAGTGTTCTGGAGTTAATCCTGGGCCACAGATCTGACAGCCAGTGCACCAGCTGTGAATCAAGACGGGGTTTTGACCTAACTTCACTGCTGAGCCCTCCAATTTCCCTTATGGCTGTAAAAGATAATCTGATGCCTGGGCAGGTTGGCCAGGGCCTGGCAACTGCCCAGCTTTCTTTGGCTTCTCTCCCTTCTCCTGGTGCTTTTTTTTTTTTTTTTGCTGTCTGGCTTCTCCTGGACCAGCCCCCTGTTTGTAGGAAATGCAGACTTTATATCGGATCTCAGTTCCCCCCAACTCCCATGGGCCCATGCCTCATTTTCTGTTCGAGTATGCTGCCATAAGTAAAGACCCTTGGTGCTGAGACTAATTTGGGTCAGGTCCCACCCACCCCAAGCTGCCCAGCATCAACCTGGCTGCTTACAAATCACTCTGGTTTTCACTTCCATGTTTGTTTCTAATGCTTAAGAATTTTCCTTTTCTTCTTGAGTGCTCAGATGTCTCCATTGTTATTGATCCCTGCATGTTAGACTACCTTGACACCCATTCCCCATCTCTGATGCTCTGCCTGGGTCCTTAACCTGCTACATCCCCGGGGATCCTCAGACATAGAAACCTCATTATTATGCTACTCATCTTGACCTCTAGCTACCCCAGCACCATAGCATCTCTGGAGTCCTCTAATTTCTGAGGTTTGGAGAAAGAGCAAAAGAGGATAGGGGACTTTCTGGCTCTAAATTCTTAGGAAGGTTTGTGTGTAAGAAAGCTTTCCTACTCCCTGTGTAAAATTAACCCCATTCCTCCAACTTTAGCAGTAGAGGGAGAAACTCCCAGTGGGGGATCTCATAGTCCCAACTTTTGTCCCTTTAAGGAAAGTGTCCTGTACATGACTTTTCACTTAATTTCCCAAAGGACATCACAGACCAGGCCAGAACAGTTAAGTAAGACTTCACTGGTGACTTAGAGATGACGTAGAGAAACAGACACAGAAAGGCGCGACGTTCTGGATAGCAAGGATGGCAAGATTTTGCTCTCCCTGAGAAGCAGTGTTTGTCCTCAGGAGGGTGTGTGTGTGTGTGTATGTGTATGTGTGTGCGTGTGCGCACGCACGTGCGTGTATATGTGTACATGCTGTCAAAGATAAACAAAGCTGGACATTAAAGTGGTAAAAATATTTTATTTAGTTACTACTGACAGTAGGGAAAAGACAAGCCCCATTCTGATTTGTGCAGAGCTAACTGGGTGCTTTAAAGGGAGAATGGGGGAGTAGGGAGGGGAATGAGCAGGGGTCAAGAAGAGTCCAGGAAGTGAAAAATTATAAAAAGTTGGTCCTAAATGTGATTAGGTCAGCTATGGTCTGCTGGCTGTCAGTCATGAAGTTACAATTCTGTCCTTTCACAGAAACTGGGAAATGGAGGCCCCGTCCTTCCCAATGATTACATTTCAAAGGAATGGCTTTCATGTCTTTGATAAAGACTCTCCTAGACTGTACGGGGTATCTATCTATCTATCTATCTATCTATCTATCTATCTATCTATCTATCTATCATCTATCTATCTATCTATCATCTATCATCTATCTATCCATCTATATCATCTATCTATCTAATCTCAAAAGGACCAAGGAGGGATTTACAGTTCTAAGACCATCTTAGTAAATGCTCTAAGGAAGGGATTTAGGGGCCCGTTGTCATGTCTTGGCCAGAAGAAAAGGTAAATCTCTTGATGGCCTTGAGCTTTTCCAGACAGGAACTCACAAAGG
>NW_011898859.1:0-1566 GCF_000151845.1 Pteropus vampyrus | reverse complement strand
TCCACGTGGGGGCAAAAGATAATGAAGAGTTTCTCAGTTACGCCCTGGTGAGTTCATGAACTCTGGGTGAACCATGAACTCTGGAGGGTTTATTTTCCTCAAAGGAAAGAAGGTCTGGTCTGAACTGCCAGTCCTGTTGTTTGGTTACCAGGCTACTCTCTCAGAGTGAGCACTTAGGGCAACTGTGGCTTGTTCTACCCCTCCGGGTAGAATCTAAGACACTATTGATTGTAAGAAGCAACATTTCTTTAAGTGACTCTAACAAAGAAAATATGGTACAATGCCTTAATGATAGAATTTCACACTGTTGAATCAATCATGTCAGCTTTTTTTTTTTTGCCTTGGAGTTTCTTTTCTCCTTCTTCAGAGATTTGGCCCTTTACCCCACCTGCCACTTGCATTCCTTTAGCACTTATTCAGTAATGAAGCGTAATATAGCATCATTTACTTAGCTGTCTTCTAGCACTTGTTGCTTTGAAAGAAAATATAGGATTGTGGTCATTCCTCCTCTAACAAATATTGGTTCCACTCATATAAAATTTACTTCCCAATTCTCTATTTCCTTGCTTTTCGGTACATGATAGCTTTTAGTTTCAGTGCCAAATCATGGCATTATTATCATTTCTTAGAATAGCCTTATTGGGATATAAATGGCATACAATAAATAGCACAAATTTTAAAATGTACTATTTGATGTTTTGACCTATGTATACATCCGTGAAACCATCATCGCAAACAAGATGATAAAACCATTCACCCTCAAAGTTTCTCCTGCCCCTTGGGAACCCCTCCCTCCCATCCATCCCCATCACCCTGTACAGGCAACCAATGATTGGCTTTCCGTCAGTATAGAGCAGTTTGCATTTTCTAGAACTTTAGATAAACGGTTTCATACAACGTGTACTCTTCTTTTCCCCTCTGCATTTTTTTCACTCAGCAATTGTTTTGAGATTCATTATTGTTGTTATATCAATACATTCATTCTTTTCAAAAACAACCTTATTGAGATATTTACATGCCATAAAATTCACCTGACTTAAGTGTCCAATTTAATGGTTTTTAGTATATTTACAGAGCTGTGCAAACATCATCGAATTCTAATAGGATATTTTCATCACCCCCAAAAGAATCTTCATGTCCATTTGCAGCCACTCCCATTTCCACCCTAAGCTCTAGGCAACCATTATTCTACTTTCTGCTTCTAAAGGTTTACCTATTCTTGACATTTCATATAAGCGAAATGATATAATATGTGGTCTTATGACTGGCTTCTTTGATTTAGCATAACGTTTTCAAGGTTACATGTATATTGTAACAAGGTTACATGTATATTGGTACATGTATATTGGTACATGTGTATTGCCACATGTACCAATGTTTCATTCCTTTTAATGGCCAAATAATATTCCATTATCCATAATATTCCAAATGGATATATCACATTTATCCTATTTTTCCATTGATAGAAACAATATTTAGACTTTTCCCAACTTTTGCTATAATGAATAATGCTGCTATAAATGTGTGCATACAAGTTTCTGTGTAGAAATACAACTTCTTTTCTCT
>NW_011898858.1:3400-5356 GCF_000151845.1 Pteropus vampyrus | reverse complement strand
ATTGCTCATAATATTGGCCTGCTGATATTGTACTTTCGAAAATGTATATGTAGATAAGCATTATATTTCTATCACGGGGTGGACACATTTCCTGATATAAAAATCACTTCTTTCTGTCTCTTAAAAAAAAAGTATTGTTAAAGGTGACAGACCATTCAAATTCCATGAAGACACATGCTCTAAGCTTAATGGGGGGCAACATGTTTCCTCCAAATCTCCCTCTACCTTGTCTTCGGGGGAGAGGGGGTTACATGCAGATAACATCCCTACTGCTTTGCAAGTAAATGTCTTGTAAACATCACTTCATTTAACAAACGATGCTTGAACCATATATACTTCTTCATGTGTCATAAAACTAATATGGACTGGATAGGATTCACTTTTATATACGCATATTAATGAATACATTAAATGAATAAGTCCCAATAAAATCTGTAATTTATTGTGGCTTAAAAATTGTGTGCGGGTAACAAGTCAGTCGTCCATCCGTGCTTATCGTATGTCCTTGGGGAATAAGTTCATGCTGCTTTTTCAGGTACCATATGCTGCACCAGAAAGGCTTAGACTGGTTTCCTTCAGAGAGGAAATACGGTATTCCAGTAAGTAAATCCAAATTAAAGAAGACGTATATTTCAACCTCTGCAACAGCACAAAATGATTATACATGGATTTTTATTACAAATGTAGCCTGCGCTGGAAAAGGCAGCAGGAACCGCCTTCCGATTCACACATACAGTTTGGGAGAGTGATCCTCTTCCTTCATTAAAGTAAGCCCTTCGCTTTTTCTGTGAAATAACTTGCTGTTTCATCTAGAAGATGGCACTTCCTGTCTCCATGGGAGAGACAAGAAAGTACCGAGCAAAGTATGTCACCTCCGCAGGGACGAGGAAAGAAATCCTCTCTTATGGTGTCACTTGTTCCATAAAGCGTGTGCCGTCAACCGTCTGTGAGCTCAGAGCTGGATGCAAGGTGCCCGGAGCACGTGGGGGCCGCCCCGCAGCCGGGCCGAGCATCACGGTCCCCTCTTCCCGGACCCTCCGCAAGGTGCTCCCAGAGCCCACCAATGGGGCTGATCCGTGGCGAGCACCTCAGAGACTGTCGTGATGTTATCATTCTCGCCGAAAGGCCATCAAGGCCAGCCCCGTCATGCCTGCCACCCCTGTAGATGTCCATCCTACTGGCGGCCCAGACCTACGTCCGCCGTCCCCTTGTCTCTTGTTGGTTCCACCAGCTACACCCCCTCACCCCTCTCAGAGCTCTCGCTGGCCAAGAATCCCTTACAAGTCCGACTTCTCTTCATTCCCCCCCTATGTCCTGTCCTAAGACACACCGCCAACTCCAGACGCCTCTGCGTCCCCTGCAGTCCTCAGAGGGGGGCTGTTTCCTCTGTCACATGCGACACGGACCGTTTGCTGCATGCCTTGCTCCATTTCTCGCTCCTTATGTATGTCAGGCTGCTGCGCCCTCTCATCTGCGCCACTTACGGGCGAGGAAACGTGCCACCGAAGGGACAGAGCCTCCTTGTACCTCGCCGCAGTCTGGGGACCGTTTCTCCTCCAGTCTCTTTGAAAACACCCTGCTCTGCTGAAGGGGGAGCCTCAGACCCAGCCCTGCCGCACCCCCGCTGCGATGTGGACAGTCCCCCGATGGGGCCAGCCTCTGGTTCTCTGTCTCCAGCACCACCATGAAGACTTGGCAGCCCCCGCAGAAGGTTCTCAGCACTGGTATCTCATTATTCCCAGCGGCCACTGCCTCCAGGTCCAGCAGTCACCCCCCTCCTGTCGCCACGCTTCTAGAATGTGCCATCACTGGTAACTAAACCCCACGTAGAACTTCGAGCCCAAACATCCCACGTTCGATTGACACTTACATTTTCACTAATAAATGCTTTCACCTAAGCGGGATTTCCATCTAACCATGGCCGATGCCTTGAGTTGTTAAAAAAAAAAAAAAAAA
>NW_011898858.1:0-965 GCF_000151845.1 Pteropus vampyrus | reverse complement strand
TAGATTCCACATATAAGTGAAATCATATGGTATTTATCTTTCTCTGTCTGACTTATTTCACTCAGCATAATACCCTCTAGGTCCATCCATGTCGTTGTGAATGGTAGGATTTCATTTTTTTAATGGCTGAGTAATATTCCATTGTATTGATAAATCATAACTTTTTTATGCAGTTGTCTGTTGATGGACACTTAGGTTGCTTCCATAACTTGGCTTTGTGAATTGTGCTGCCATGAACACAGGGGTGCATAGATCTTTACGAATTAGTGTTTTGATTTTGGGAGAGTAAATACCCAGAAGTGTAATTACTGAGTCAAAAGGTAGTTCTATTTTTAATTTTTTGAGGACCCTCCAGACTGTTTTTCATAGCAGCTGTATCAATTTGCAATCCTACCAACAGCTTATGAGAGTTCTCTTTTCTTCACATCCTGGCCAACACTTATTGTTCTTTGATTTATTGACGGTAGCCATTCTGACAGGTGTGAGGTGATCGCTCATTGTGGTTTTAATGGACATTTCTCTGATGATTAGTGACCCTGAACATCTTTTCATATGTCTATCGGCCATCGGTATCACACTGTTTTGATTACTGTAGGTTTATAACATTTTTTATATAAGGAAGTGTGAGGCCTCTAGCTCTTTTTTTTATTCCCCAAGATTGTTTTGGCTGTTCAGGGCCCCTTGAAATTACACATGAATTTTGAGATGTCTTCTTTCTATTTCTGACAAAAAAGAAAAAAACAATGGAATTTTGTTAGGTATCGCATTGCGTCTGTCGACCACTTTGGATAATATTAAACGTTTCAAAAATACTGTCTTCCAATCCATAACGTCTTTCCATTCATTCGCATTTTCTCTGTTTTTATTTTGCTGTATAGTATTCTGTTGTATATTTGTATTGGCTTATGTAGTTAGCGATTAAATTAACCCGTACCTTATTAATAAATATTTACATTGGTTCAATT
>NW_011898857.1:364-2410 GCF_000151845.1 Pteropus vampyrus | reverse complement strand
ACTTACTTGAATTTGGGGCAGATTTTGATTTGTGGAGAGACGTTTGTAGTGGATGACAATTAGAGAACAATGTGATGCAATGTGTGAAAGCAGGTTTGCATATTGCATACCTAGAGAGCACTATGCAGATCGACATGATTAGAACAGAATTTATATGGGAGAACAATATGAGAAAAATTTGTCTGACCAGGTTTGGGCTAGATGGCAAAGGGCTTTGTATGCCAATTAAGGAGTTAAACCATGTAGGCCATAGGAGTCTAATAAAGTTTCCTCTGAGTAAAATAAAATTAAATGCTTCAGAATTATGTATCTAAGAGCTGACAGGAATCTTGTGAGACCATCAGCTTCTAGCCTATGTTCTCATATATCAAAGTATCATACCAACCTGTGCATGAGTATTTCTTCTGGAACATTCTAACTGCCTAGTCAGTAGATCACTATGTTCTTTTGATTAAGATGTTGACTCTATTTCTCAATCCAACTAGACAAACAAAATTTTCACAAATCAGGGCCTAGTCTTGTTTATCTCGTATGCATTTATGGGATAGCTTTGATTACCATGAACGCTCAGAAGCGTGGCATTTGTCAGAAGTCGATATACTTGGTCACCAGCTGAATTTCAGCACATTTTGTAATTGCGATATATCAAAATAAAAAATAAAGTGATAACACTCCATTCCCTCATATGAAGATCTTTCTTACCCATCTGCTCTGATGTCTCTCTCTGTAACAATATTATAAAGTTATATTTGATATGATGATCTAATGATGATCCGGGTGATTCTTGGTGCAGTGATTTTCGTCTCATCTCCTACATTCCTTTTTACTTCCAGACACTGTACAAATTAAAGCTAGGTAAGCATTATTTCCTTTTATAAGTACATTAAGGATGGGTAGTGAGCAGCCAAGAGGATAAATTAATTGTCTGCTTAATGCAGCAGAGTGCACTGTCTTACCCAGAAGTAGAAATCATTAGCTTCCAGGTAGCAGCACGATAGGAAAAACCAACCATCTACTACTTCTCAGGGATTCAAATAAACTGATATGGGGTAGTTGGGGAGGCCTTGGGCAAAGGCAAAGTGTGTGCACTTGTTGAGATAGAACATGGGCCATATTTGGAACTGTTCATTTTTTCTTCTTTTTACTCTGATGGCTGTACTTTGGCTGTTTTCTGCTCCAGAAGTGGGCTGGACTCTCTGCTCTCAATTACACAAATTTCTGTTTCACCAGTCGGCTCTCTCTGATCCCTAGAACTTGCAGTGTTTTTCTTCAGGAGTGCAGAATATCTGCATTCATCTGCACATCTGCTCCTTTGTTCTTGCTGTATTTATCTTTCACCCATTTCTGAAGTTCTGCCCTGTCTAGGACACTTTCTGTGTCTATACTAGCCCTCACTCTCATTGATTTTAACTCACAAATACACATTGCTAAGGTCCATGCTGCACCATCTAGAATTTAATTTTATATGCTTGTTCTCATTTCTGGTTATTCAATGGGATCGCCTGTGCAAGGATTTCTTTCTTCCCTATTAAATTTTTTAAATATTGAATCATAGGCTTTTGACTTGGCTCTGCATCAGAATTAGCTATGGAACCTTGTAAAAAACAGAGGCTGCACCCAGAGATTATGATATTTGGGTGGCCTGATCCTCTGTCCTGCAGGTGATTCAGAGGCATAGTTATGGTTAATAAATTTGATTTAACGTGTTTTGCATAGCCTATTTTTGTTTTATGTGAGTAAATCTTTTCTTTGTAACTAAATTATGAGGCACTGCAGTTTCATTGGAGTATTTTATCTTACAGAATTTGCATTGTCAATAGTATAGTATATTGCTTTGGTTAGTTCACTTTGCAGAGATGTTTGGAGAAGACATGGTTCTGACTCCATATCTGCTTCTCCTGATAGTTATTAAACACTTCTGATCATGAGGGACATGCAAAGACCTCATCCTTGGGGAGTTTTCACAGGGCATATACTCTTTAAAAGAACACTGTTTAGTTTGTCAGGAACAGAGGCCTGAAGGCATTTTTCTTTCTTTCTTTCTTT
>NW_011898857.1:0-314 GCF_000151845.1 Pteropus vampyrus | reverse complement strand
TGGGGAGTTTTCACAGGGCATATACTCTTTAAAAGAACACTGTTTAGTTTGTCAGGAACAGAGGCCTGAAGGCATTTTTCTTTCTTTCTTTCTTTCTTTCTTTCTTTCTTTCTTTCTTTCTTTCTTTCTTTCTTTCTCTTTCTTTCTCTTTCTTTCTCTTTCTTTCTCTTTCTTACTCTTTCTTTCTCTTTCTTTCTTTCGTTCTTCCATTACATTTTAATATTTTTTCAATTATAGTTGACATACAATATTATATTAGTTTCAGGTGTACAACACGGTGATTAGACTTTTGTATATTTTTTGAAGTGATCCCC
>NW_011898856.1:0-1908 GCF_000151845.1 Pteropus vampyrus | reverse complement strand
ACATGCTTAGAATTTAATAAAGTATTATGTTCCTGCCACATAGTTTATAACACAACACAAGATATGATGAAGAGCTTCTGTCTGGATGCCCTCTTCCTGCTCTACCTGCTAAAGCTCCACTGGGCTTTAGCATCATTCTTGATGCCTTAGAAATTGAAAAACATATTAATTTTTTTTCCCTGAAAAATTATAGTAATCGCTAGGAGTTTGAACACAGAGGAAAGATGCCTCAGAAGGCCCAAGAATTTAATGCTTCACTTTCATCAGTGCATGTGTCATGAGAATTCTTCCATTCCAAGTCATTCCATTGCCTGCCCACTCATTCCCCAACACACACACACACACACACACACACACACACACACACACACACACACACACACATTGTCATAGTCTCAAGCTCCTCAGAACTGTAGGAGCTCGTATTTCACATATCTCAAAGGGAAGGAATTTTAGGATATAAATTCCACAACTTAAATTGTTTTTACATATGCTACTACTTACTGTGTTTTGTAGCAGGATATGGGCTCTTGGTGTGAAATAACAATAATGACAAAGGATTTGCCTATAAAAAGAAGCTGGATACTATACAGTGTTGTCCAAGCAAAGTGTTGCTCTAAGATAATGCCTAGACATTTCAGAGTATGCTATGCTTTCTGAAACTTATAGTGAAGGCAGGCATTGAATTTTCTGAAGAATTACATGATTTCTGTGTTAAAATTCATAATATATTTTAATATCAGCAATGAGAACTTCGGAAAGAATCTACTTGTGTTCATCCTAGAATATAAAAAGATGTCTTTCTTAGAGATATAAGCTATTTTTCCATTATTTGGCTGGGATTTCAAACAGGAGAAATTAGATAACCAGCTGCTGTGTGGGAAAGAATACTGTTGAATTTAGTTGCTTTTAGTAATTAGAGAGCTGAGTTGGTAAGGAAGAGGTAGAAATAACATGTCTGGATGGTATTTTGATCAGATGATATCCTCAGTGAATCACTTATTATATGCATTCCAAAGATAATGAATAGGACCACCCCCCAAGCCAAAGACCGAACTGAACCAGAATTATGACAGCTGGTCACCTTGCAATGATGGTAAACAAACTTCTATTTCTAGTGCCTTTCATTAATTTAGACATTTGTTTCTACAATCTAATGCAATCTCTAGTTTCACATAATTGAAATTATATATATGTAATATATAATATATGTTATAAATTCTACAATTCTTTTCACTTTGTACAGAATTCTTCAAAGAGAAAAAGGGGAGAGACAATCTATATAACAGCTAGAAATGACTACCACGGGTTCACATGGTCTCCTAATTAAGAGCAAATCCTTCATATGCCTCACCATGAGATAGCTCACAAACTACTTTAAGAAGAAAACATTTTATAGGTTGCAGAAATGAAATAAATTTACTTAAAGAAATAAAATAGTCATAATCCCTTTAAATTCAGGGGAAGTTTTGCCTTAGCTCTTTCTTGGCTTTATTTATTTTTTACTATAGAAACAATTCAGATGTTATATGTTTTAAACATATTCTATGACATACTAAGATATTATTTTATTTGTGGAAATCAATTATCTCAAAGAGGCGAGCAGAGAAACAAAAAAAAGATAGCTCCACAAAGCTATTTCACCAAAATCAAATTACTGTTAAACAATAAACAAACAAACAAACAAACAAACATATGGCAAACAGACCTAAGAGTTTGTTCTAAATAAGAAGTGTTATATCTTCCAAGTCTCAGTTAAAGACCAGAATTACTTCCTTCTGCCTAAGGTCTGAGAAAATCACATTGAAGTGGTGCACAGACTATTTCCTGTAATATTTTTTCAATTCTTTGGACTTGTACAATCTTCAGCTGTAACATCGCAAAATTATTTTTAGATTTTTCAATATA
>NW_011898855.1:6548-7459 GCF_000151845.1 Pteropus vampyrus | reverse complement strand
AGAAAGGCATTCCTGACTGGCTGGTCCCTCTTCCGTGTCCCCTCCCCCTGTACTTGTCAACATGCTCATCCCACCCACTAAGTGCCGAATTGCACGGAAGGTTAACCGGCTTGGCGTGCCGTCGACACTAGATGCATGGACGGAAGGAATAAACGGGAGGCAGTGTGCGAGATGAGCTCTGAGAGGCAACTGGGAGAGCATTCCCAACAAAAGGGCTGGTTTAAACCGGCACACAGAGGATGGCGCATGCCGGGTCTCCGTGAAGAATCGTGGAGAACGATTTTGCCATGCCAGGTCATGAAAGACAGCAGTGAGATAAAACTTGGCCTGTCACCTGGAGTCAGATACAGAGAACCTTAAATTCCAGGCTGGGGAGTTACACTTTTTTTCCTTTCACATGAAAAGGGACACTAGCAGGTGTTTGAGCAGTTACGTGACTTAGCAAGATCTGTTGGCAATAGACTTTAAGACATATTGGGATGGAGTAGGGCATCCTGGAAAGAGCTTTGGAACTGACACAGAATTGGGTTTGAACTCTAACCTGGTGATTTACTGGGTAGCCTCGGGTATAGAGTAACTTCTCTCAGCTTTATTCAGTTTCCTCATCTGCAAAACAAAGTAATGAGAAATACCGGGCAAGTTGTTATGGAGATTAGAGAAAGAGTATGTCCTATGCTTATCTTGGTCCCTGGCGAGTAGTAAGAGCTCAGGAAAGAAGAGCTTTAATATCGTAATAGGTCAGAGAAAGAAGAGACTGAAAAAGAGGCATTTCTGGTTGAGTGGTTTGTACAAGAATCTGAACGAGTTTCTAGGAGCTGGAGAAGGGGCAAGTAGACATGATGAGGAGGAAATGAGAAACTGGCAAATGGTTAGAAGTCAGAGAACAGTCACGAATACAAGTATGACTCCTG
>NW_011898855.1:0-1998 GCF_000151845.1 Pteropus vampyrus | reverse complement strand
ATCTCTGTGCCCATTCATTTTACAGAAGAGGAATTTAAGGCTCAGGGAGGCAAATCAATTTGTTCAAAGTCACACGGCTAGAAACAAATCAAGATTTTAAAATCAAAACAGTCTGAAAACCAAGCCTTTGGTTCTCATCATTATTGACTATCTGGGTCATAGGTAACAGGGATGTCCCCCATGTGAATAGGGGCCGGTGGTGTTACTTCACATTGAGTGAAGGAAATGGGTAACTTAACGTCTGAAAATGTGGCCTGGTCATTTGCCCTCGTGGGAGCCTTGTCCGGCCTCTATGACAGGCCATCTACTTGAGGCTAGAGGCAGCTCTTGTAGTCTGATCTTCTGGCTTCCTGAGGGACATCTAGCGTGTCCTGCATGTAAATGCAAGCTGTAGCTGCGAGCCAGTCCTTCACTTTGTGTCCACTGGCTGATGTAGGCGAGGCTTTGATTTCATCAGCTTGATGTCAGTGTTTCTTTTATTGCTCTCAAGGAGACATCTGCTGACAACACTTGATGCTTCATGACATTGTTCTAGGTGGAAGGTCACGAGAGGTCCTGTTCATGAATATTTTTAGCGCAAATCTCAACTCCTGATTTGATTTGACTTGAGAGAGTAACTAATTGGAAGAGGATTAGCTCATGGCTCAGGACTCCCCACCGAATACTTTGTTATCCGAATAGAATCGTAATGTGTCAGTTGCTAAATTCAGCAGACACTCACTCTGTGCTGAGTCCCAGACATAAAGAGGTCACCAGGACATGACCCTTGCACTCAAGGGGCTTACAACCATCTGTATTCCGTCATAAACCCCACCTTTCCTCTGCACTCAGACAGATTACTGGCTGCAATTACGTATAGTTTGCTCATTGTAAGTTCTGTTTGTCCATCCACATTGGTGATGCCTAAAAAGGAAGCTTGATCAAAATCTGGGGCAGGACTGGTGACAGAATGCTCATTGAGTGAAGAGTTAGGGGACGCAGCTCAAATTCTAGTTCTGCTCCCTATTTGCCGTGTGACCTGGGACAGGATTAGATCTCTCCCGGCTTTTCTACGTGCCGTGCAGATAATGCTGTTCTTTCTCACATTCGGTAATCTTCAGGCTAGTCTGTAACTGTGGGGCTTTCGTATTTGATAGGAGGTTAGATGTACTGTATTCTGCTATAGTCCACATTTTGGAAAGCTAGAAAGCCATCTTTGTCTATAGTCTTTTTTCATTCACTAGACTATTAAATTCATGAGACCACCCTACCTCCCAACTTTCAGGTAAATGAGAGTTAATGCCATATTTCCTGTCTTTTCAAAGCTGGGGATTAGTTAAGATCAAGGTGATTAAACTCCCTGAAATGGGTCAGGCACCTAACATGGTCATTATTCCCAAGGCAAAGACTTGAGAAAATCTAAGAAAGGGTTTTGGGGCTACCTTTGGATGAAGAGGGGTGGCCTGCAGAACCAGTGAGATCTCTGTGGCGATGCGGTGCCTCGTGAGGATTATGATATACACTATTCAAAATTTAGGTTAATCCTAGTGCATCTGAATTTGCCTTCTGTCTTCGGAAGTCAGGTTCTGGATGTGGTCTGCGGTACAGCAGGGGTCTTTCGTTTCAGAATATGCAGATGAAATCATCGCTGGGTCAGTGTAATGGCAGTGTTTTGACCTACTTCCAGGGAGCTGAGTTTGATATAAAGTTTATTTCTTCTTAGCACTGACTAGCTTATTCAAGGTCCTAAGTAAGAGGGTCTCAACCTGGGAAAAAGTGGAAGGCAGAACAGCCGGCTTTAACCGGATGGGCTTTAGGTCCTGGCTCTGCCACTAATGAGCTGTGTGATACTGAGCAAATTCTTTCAATTTACTGAGTTTTATTTTCTTCATCTGTAGAATAGGGTAAGAATAGCACCCCCAGTTCAGGTTACTGCGAGGAGTAAATGAGATAACGAATGTCGAATGCTCGAAATTTTGACAACAACTCACTGTCGTCATCAATTTCTCATCGTCACCA
>NW_011898854.1:1913-3366 GCF_000151845.1 Pteropus vampyrus | reverse complement strand
CCCCCTCTCGGGTCTCCTGGATGCAGCTTTCTCCAAAAATAAAATAAGAGAAAATAAGACACACAACAGATCGAGGAGGCCAAGGAGAGATGTTTTGAGAGGAGCAGATAGCTGCAAGATGAAGAACAGAGGGCAAGGGGCCAGCGGAGAGAGGAGGGCAGAGAGAGACGGCCTATGGCTGAGGGGCTCAAACACTGACCTGGGGCCCAGCTGGCCAGCGCTATCCTCAGACCTCACAGATGGCCACCTTTCTCTCTCAAGGCGGAAATCAGTAACTCACCCTTAGCATGAGGGTGCTTCTCCTCTGTCCCGCTGAAGAGTCAGTGTCCAGCAGTTCCCTCATTGGCCAGAGCCCACTGTCATACTCAGGGCAGCTTACGAGGGTTCTAGGTCTCTAAAGAGAGTGAGTCGCATGGTGTGGTCCGATGGCCATCTAGCAAAGTTCTGTTGTGACAATTTATTTCTTGTAGACACCTTGAAGCCAGTTCTCCATATGGGCAAGAATTCAACATATCACATCTGTTAGGATATCAAAATAATGCTCCACCGAGTAAAAGTAGACACCTTTTTAAAGACCTTTCTTCTCTCTCTTTTTCAGAGGAGCATGTGACCAGGAGTCAGGATGTCTCTGCAGCTGGACAAGTCCATTTTATCCCTGGGGCTCAATTTCTCTCATCTGTGAAATGGGCCAGTGGGACCCACTAGCGGTTCAAAATTTTTTTAAAACCACAGGTCAGGAATCATTAGCCATTAGGGATATGGAAGTTAAAACCACGTGAGATATCACCGCTCACGTATCAGAATGACTAAAATAAAAAATGCTGGTGAAGAAGAAGAGAAGCTGAATTACTCATACATGGTTGATGAGAATGTAAAATAGGGAAACAGGTTGACAGTTTCTTTAAAAAGTAAACACTCTACCATGTGACTCAGTAATTGCGCTCCTGGGCGTTTGTCGCAGAGAAGTGAGGACTATGTTCACATGAAAACCTGTACGTGAATGCTTACGGCAGCTTTATTCCTAATAGCCAAAAACTGGAAACAGCCCAGATGTCCTTCCAACAATAAGTGAGGGATCCCTGTGGTGACAGACATGCTCTGTATCTTGGCTGTCTCTATGTCAACATCCAGGTTGTGACGTTGTGTGATGTCACCTTTGGGGAAAACTGGGTAGGCACATGGGACCTCTGTATTCTTTCTTACAATTACATGTGAATACACAATCATCTCAAAATAAAAAGTTTAATTAAAATAAAAACCACAGAGTCCCTTTTACACATAGAATGTCACGCAGTCCAAGATGTATGTCGAGTGTACTTGGAGATGCTTTTGTTGAATCGGGGTCTTGGCCCACAGCCTCCCCTGTGTCTTCCAGGAGCATCCGCAGTTAGGAAACCCGTCCGCTAGCTGCAGGACCCCTAGGATTTCCCCAGCACTGGAATCCAAACGTTTT
>NW_011898854.1:0-1018 GCF_000151845.1 Pteropus vampyrus | reverse complement strand
GCTCATCTTTCCACACTTGGGGTCCCTCCCATGAGGGCTCAGAGCCTCCTGAGGTGCTGCCAGTTCCCAGCAGTGCCACTTCCCTGCCCTTCTCCGTCATGCTCTGAACGATACAGATGAGCACCTATGACTACAGTTCCCAAGCTCCCTTGCCAACCTACTTCCAAGCGGGGTTAAACAAGGGGATGGGCCGGTGGGAGACTTGAGGGCAGGAGGAGGGGAGAAGCTGGAGTACTTCTCCCCGTCTCTGGCTGCCCTGGCAGTTTCTCTCGCAGTGGCAGCACCTCTCCGTGGCTCCTGTCAGGCAGGCCTGGCTTCTGGGCTCTGACAGGGCCCCTACTTCCTGTGTCATCTAGTCTTGGGGTAGAAAACAATGGCTTCCTGTAGTTGTTCATCTCTGAGCTGCCAACCATCCCCCATTTGCCCTTCCAGCCTATTCCATCACCCCTGGAAAGAGTTCCTCATATTCAATTCCCTCCGTTAACATACCTGAGAAGGGCTCCATTTTTCTGACTGGACCCTGGGGGCCTCTCTGGACACTGGTCACCTCAGGCCCTGTCACCCAGAGCACCTGGTCAGCCTTTCCCATAAGAAGCCCCTCCTGAGGCAAAAGCCACCTTCCCAGTCCAGCTGCATTTCCTCCTCACAGCACACGGCAGAGTTCTGGGAGCTTCAACCTCACCCGGGAGGCCGCAAGAATCCTGGAGGCCCAGACTCCTAATTTAGAGGGAAAAGCAAAGTGTGGCCCTCCTGGGCTGTGGAAGATGCCTCACTTTCCCCACCCGCAAGAGGAAGACAGACCGGGTAATCTTCTAAGCCCTTTGCTGAAATTCCAAGAATCTCTAATTCATCAGCAATAATAAGGTCTATCATTGATTGCGCACCTACTGTATCCCTCAGGTGATAAGTGCCCACTGTGTATGGTTTCACTCAGTCCTCACAACCTCCTAATGAGCCAGGTGTGGTTAGCATCCCCATTGCATAGATGAGAACACTGAGGCACAGAGAAGCTGAGTCA
>NW_011898853.1:3804-5742 GCF_000151845.1 Pteropus vampyrus | reverse complement strand
ATTTACAGACCTAGTAACATTTCAGAGTATAAATGGAAAGTCACATTTTTCCAAACTTAGAATCTTGTTTCAAAGAAAAGCAAAACGTCCTGGAACACAAGATGAAAGGTTTTTTAAAAAATCTTTTGACTAAGACTTTTTGGACATTAACCAGCTTGTTAGAGGCGCTTTGATGAATTGCAGTAAGTGTAAATAAATAAGGAACATATGGATCGGGTTTCCTTTGAAATACAAATGGATTTGAATTTACAAAAAAAAAAAAAAAAAAGGAAGAAAAGAACTGCTTATTCTTTAACACGGCAAACAAACAAAACCCTGGAAACGTGACGCGCTACGGCGGCTCCAAGAACTGCCCGTGTCGCCGTCCGGCTTTCGTGGAACCTCGTTTTCAGGACATGGGAGAAAGACAGTGACTTTGGATACCCCTGGTCACTATTGGAAGTAGGAGACTGGCTGTCCCCGTGCCGAGCGCGCCGATGTAGTTTGAAGACATCCCGTGTTGTCACGGACTCAGGTAACTTCTCAGGTTGGATAAAAGATGCCCGTGCTCTGGCCATCGAAACCAGACGGATCCCGTCATCACAGGCAGCGCCCTCCTGCGCCTGGCATCGCCGTGCACACGGCCGTCCGAAGGGCTGTGTCGTCATCTCGAGACCCAGAGTCCTGGGGTCGTCGCTGTCACTCCGTCTTGAGGCCATCCACTACATGGCCACTCGGAAGCCCCTGCGCTCGGCTGGCCAGACTGTGGCTCTTGCTTTTCCCCACGTGAACGGCCATCATGGGCCTTCTTGCGACATCCGTGTGCTGGGGACGGCAGAACAAGGAGGAGGCTTGGGGAGACCCCGGGGCAGGAAGGGCATTCTCCGAGTGTCCTCGGCTCTGAGCAGCGACACTTTAAAAACAGAGCAGACGCCCCAGCTTCATGGCTCGGCCACCATGCAGCCCACCCGCTGGGCGGATGGGAGAGAGCAGGCATGGTGTCGTCTGCTGGCTCTTTTGGGACTCAGGCAGGATTGAGTCCCGACGTCGGGACCAGTGGCGTGGATGTCGTGAACCCTCAGGTGGCCCCAGGCAGGGTGCCAGCCACCGAGACCCTGGCTCCTGGGGAGAGCTTCGTGACGGGTGTGGCACCAGGAGGCTCCTTGGTGGCCCCTCGGTAGCTCGGGAATGTCAGCGGCCAGGTGGGGTGACCCAGCGTGGGCACTTGAGTTTCCGATTCTCTCTGGCGTCGGCTCACAGCTTGAGCAGAGAGTGACCGAACCCTCCCTGTGCCCAGGTCATGAGTGCACAGCTGAAATGTTCCAGAATGTTCCAGAGTTGTTTTGGAAAGGTTATGTGGCTTTCTCATGAAAGAAACAAACAAACAAGCACGAAAGTCTTTTTCATTTGAAAAGTAAGGTCACACTGAATTCACGAGACCAACAAGTCCGATCGGAACGAATGTCCCCATCTCTAGATATAAACCCAAACGAGTCAGCCCCTGACCGCTGGTGGCACGTCACAGCTTGCAAACGCCTTTCCGGGCTCCCACCGTCCGTGTCACCTGCCCGTGTGCCCGGCTGGGCGGCCTCCCGAGCGTGGGGCGGTCACGTCTCCGCGCTGTTCCTCTCGCGAGGTGGGGAGACTCCGTTTGTCCTCGGCCCGTGTGTCGGCGTTTGCCACGGCGCAGAGGCCACAGCCTGGCTCTTCGAGGCTGTCTACTCACTTGGAGAGTGAAGACTCTGATGGCCACGAGCCAGGGCCGTCGTGAGGAGGGACCCGTGTGAAATCCCCGTCCCCCCCATCACAGTGTCTGGTCCTGGCCCCCGGAAGCTCAGCCGTTGTTGCCCAGGTCCTTGTGATGCACCTTCTAGAATAATTTTGGCTGCAAAGGCGTGACGTGGGTCTCTCTTGTCTTCCATTATCTAAGGAAAATGTAAACGGGGAAAAAATGAGACA
>NW_011898853.1:0-539 GCF_000151845.1 Pteropus vampyrus | reverse complement strand
CCACCGCGCGGGCGCGGCTCTGCCCACGGGCGGCTACCGCGGCGGGGTCCTCGCCCTACGCCCTCTTCACGGCCGCAGAGCCCACCGCGCTCAGGTGTCGGGGGTCGCACGGGCGGGTTCCCAGGCTCCCCTCTTCCGAAGGCAGAACCGGCGCCCCCTGGGCAGCGGACAAGCACCGTCACGCAAACGAGCGCCAGCTCGAAGGTGCCGGGAGAAACGAGAGGGACACGAGCCAGACGCGTGTTGTCTGGGTGATTCCAGACGGTGGCCGAACCCGGTTCCGCAGACCGCACCGCCGCTGTGCGCGTCCCACGTCCCCGGCGCAGGGTCACTCAGGAGCCGGCGGGGCGTCGCGTCCTCTACGCCACCCGCCGCGAGGGGTGCGGGGGGCATCCGTGGCTCCCCGGCCGGGGGGATGCAGCGGTACGGAGGAAGTCGGGGCGTCCTCGGAGCATTCGCGGGCGCTGACAAATGCCACCGCGGCTCCGGGCGTCCTGTCGTGGCTGCTGCCGCCGGGCTTTGTCACGGAGCCGCTGCGC
>NW_011898852.1:7192-9204 GCF_000151845.1 Pteropus vampyrus | reverse complement strand
TGCTTCCGAGTTCCGAGAGTGTTTTCAAAAATCCTCCAGTGTTGCCCGGATGACAATTGACTCATGACAGCCAGGGCCACTCAGGTGCTGAAAAACGCCTGTCTGAGGCCGGGCGATTAGAGAGGGCCACTTCCATGCACGAGAGGAAGAATGACAAAGACGAGGACGGCACGCTGCCGAGGCCGCTCTCTGACAAGGGGGCCGTCAGAGCCACTTTTAATATTTCTAAGGAAATCTAGACGTAAGATTAAGGAAGAGCCCGCAAAATAAAGTGTGCGTCAAAATAAAATGAATTTGCTTACAAACCAGACTCTGTCCTCCTCAAACTTTGAGGCTGTTGAAAGACATATCCGCATAAATATAAAAGTGACTTCTTACCTACGAGTATGAAAAGGGGGACAGAGATGGCTCAGGTGTCACCGGGGACCTTTAAAATTCAGTCGCTTCCAAGGAGCAGGCACTTCGTCTCTTAAACCAGCACCGCTGCTCAGAGCATCCTTAGTAGAACTACGGCATTAAGTAACAAGTACAAAAGAACAACTCATAAGACGAAGCAACTATACAAAAGGATTTTCACAAACACTGCCAGAAAAAAAAAAATTACCTTCTTTGCTTGATGAGGCTGATCGAAATAAAAGATCCACTAAATTAGTACAGTTCCTGGAAAATGCCGTAAGAGAGACAATAGATGGGGGGGTGGAGAAAAAGAAATTTAAATCAGGCCTGGGTTATGCGAAATAGAGATTGTCTAATTAAACAAAGAAATAAGACGAAATTAACGTACAGGAACTTTTCCTCATACAGACGGAAAATAAAGCCTGACAGTTTAAGCAGGAAAGTTTATGGTAATTTTTAAAGAACAAAAGAAAAAGCAATGACAGAAGATCGGTTGGTATCAGACAGTCCATCCATTTGCATAGAGACTGATGGTTCTCAGCACAAAGCGCGGAATCTGCGGCCAGGACGCCCGAGGGCATCCGGCAGGAGAGGTCAGTGACGAGGCTCCAGAGAAAGTTAGGAGGTCGAGCGTGTGGAGAATGCTGGGCGCCCCCCAAAATCCGTCCTCTTCTACCGCCGGGCATCTGAACGAAGTACATTTCCTCTTCGTCTTCGCATTCAGACGTGGTCATATGACTGACCTGTGGCCAGAGGAACGTGAGAAGGGATGCGTGCCACTTCCTGTCATTACCTCCCCCAGGCCTTCCTGGCAGCTGGACCGCAGTAGGGGTTGTGACCCAAGTCTCAACCTGACAGTGCCCCAGGCAGGGAGCCCAAGTACCTGTGTGACTCTGGGAGAGCTCCTCCACCAACCTGGTCCCCTCGTTTCCAGCTGAGAGGCTTCTGCAGTCTGGAAGCCACTGTCATTTTATTTCCGTACCTCTGTCTTTCCCTGAACCATTTGCCAATGAGCAACAACAAAAAATCATTCGGAACCATTCATTGGGACGTTACTAAGTTCTCAGTCAGGTGTTAGGCACTGAACACTCAACGCTCAATGAGGTACATACTCATATGACTCACTCCCGTGTCACCTTATTCTGGAGCCATGCACAAGGTGAGATCTGTGGCGGTGGCGTCTGGACCGAGCCCGGGGCCAGGCGTCCCCGGAGCAGGGCAGTGGGGAAGGCGAGGATGAAGAGGACCTTCCACGCCGAGCTCCGGAGGGGCGGCCCGGCCGGTCACAGGAGGTCGAGCTGGACACATGTGTGAGAAGCAGAATGTGAGGACCCTGTCTGGACTTCACCCCGCCAGACGATGAGGAATGTGCGGGAGCTTAAAGGCCCGCGGGAGTCGGTGTGCGGGCTGGACCGGCGTGGGGAGGGACCGGGCCAGGGAACCCAGTGAGGACGTGTCACGATAGCCTCGGAGAGCCATCCTGGGAGCCTGAATGGAGCTGTGACAGTGAGACCGGAGAAGCAGGGGCAGCTCCGAGCAGGCAGGACACAGCGGCAGCTGAGCGGGGCCGGTCAGGGCGATGGCTGCGTCACCTGCTCGCTCGCGGCTCTCGCTTC
>NW_011898852.1:0-947 GCF_000151845.1 Pteropus vampyrus | reverse complement strand
CGTTCGATAGTTAGTCTTGGTCTGGATAATATCACCGTGATTAGCACAGAGCCTAAAATACAGAGAGCTGGAAAGGCGTAGCTGCACACTCTTGTACAGTCCTGTGTGACCTTGGGGTCCCCTAGAGTGTGAGCCAGGGCTGACGGGCTCCACAAACAGAGCCAGCTGAGAAGACCACACGGGGGAACATGCCCGGGGTGGTCCCTGCTGGAGGCACCAGGGCTCGATCTGTCTAGGACCTTCTGGGGAGCAGTTAGAATGTGTCTCGGACTTTTTCAACTGAGTGATGAATACAGCGTCACCTTCTTCCAGCTCCTGTGCCCGGCGGCTCAAGGCTTTCTCCGTGGGTCGTTCAGAGTAATGCACGCATGGCCCTAGCCAGGCCGTGGAGAGGCTTTGGCCCAGGGACCTCGGATTACCTGAGAGAGCCGTCAAGGTGAGGGCTGTCGAGCTACAGCAAAGAGTTAATCGAGCTGTTTGCTCTACCACAGCTCAAAAAGTGAGTCTGAATCGCTCAGTGACGGGCTCAAAGGTGTTCAATCAAAAGCCTTTACGAGCTATGAAACACCTGGATACACACGCTCCCGTCTGACCTTCATAAAGACCTCTGAGGTCTTTGTGGAACCCCCGTTTCGTAGATGAGTACACTGAGCCTCAGGTACAGTGGGAAAAAGGGCAGAGCCAGGACCAGAACTCCAGCTTCTTACCTCTCAGCAGGTGCTCTTCGCCCTGAACCTGCTATGTTTCCCACATCACTGAATAAAAGGCCGACGCGACAGAGAACTAAATTCTCCCGGCTGTGAATGCTAGGTCAGTGCTAGGACAGCTGACTTGGGAACAATGCGGGAAGGTCTCTTGATGGAGCCATCTTGTTCGAACGATCCAGTGTTTGGTAAACAAATCCCTAATCACACACTTCAGCATCTCATACACTTATAATAATGCCA
>NW_011898851.1:0-788 GCF_000151845.1 Pteropus vampyrus | reverse complement strand
ACACACAAACACACCTGTGAGAATTGGGTACCACTAAGAGGTCTAAGCCTAATATTTTTTCATGCTCCTGTAGATAAAAATTTACTGTAATCTGAGACCTGGGAGATATCCATTCAGGGCTTGCAACTCTTCCCCTACAATTTCAGTAGTCACTGGCCTTTGTAGAGCCAAAAGTTAATAGGGAAAGCTTCAGATTCCAGCTTTATCCATCCTCAGGGAGTCTTTTGCTATTAATTTTCCAAAAAGCTTCAGATTTCAATCCACAACTGTCCACCCACAGGCCCACTAAAATAATCCTATGGATGAAGGCTGGTCCTGATGAAACCAAAGGAATATCTCCTTCGTTCTTTTCAAGGAGGATGAAGACGGTAATTGGATCGGCCTCTGAAAGGGAATCTCATGTCCCTTTGGAAGGCACGTCCACGTCCTGATTCAGGGGACCTGTTGCTAATGTAAGTTGTTGCCAAATATCATAAATCTTTCAACAACCTTTCTTGAAAGCATGTCATTCCCCTGCCCTTTTCCTTGATGGATGTGCCTGGCTCCCAGCACTATAAATGTTGAATAGGTTCTAATTTATTATCTGAGGCCAAGAGCTTGCATAAATAAGAATCACGGGTGAATTTTTTGAGTGAGTTCTAATATTTAAGTGCACTTAAAAACAGGAATGGAGGATAAAACAGGATCAGGGATGATGAATATTCAACAATACTTTAAAAATAATAATTAAATCAGAATACATATTAACAGCAACGGCTATTTGCCCTTTTGAGAGCCCTGAGCTGCCA
>NW_011898850.1:5532-6266 GCF_000151845.1 Pteropus vampyrus | reverse complement strand
TGACCGTTTCAATTAGGTCCCTGAAGCCTCAGATGACTAACGTTTGTGATTCGCATGTCACCAAAATCCCTAGCCCTCAAATGCACAAAATCTTACCAGAATTAACTTCCCTTTGGGGGGGTTTCCTTTTCTTATACAATTTTGTGAAGACGCGGAGTCGAAAACAGAGCTGGGGAAATAAAATAGAACTTTCTATCGACCAGCCTCTGTCTCATGCTGCTCCAGAGGGCTGGCAGGGAGAATGAGCTGGGGAAAGCATGGGGAAAACCAAGTCAGAATGACTTTAAAGAGAAGCTGACGATCGGAAGGGCCGGACCGAATCCACGGCTGGACCAGACAGAGCTGGCTGGGAGTCCAGCAGTGGGTGGGGACTGGCCTCCCAGGCTGAAGTCAGTGCTGAGTCGGAACGCTGGATCCAGCCAGCTTCCACGGCAAGCCACACTGCCACCTACTTCATCTAACCTGCGTGTCCTCACATCTGCCATCCCTCTCTGGGGGTGGAGAAGCAAGAAAGAGAGAGAAGAGAGTTTTTTTAACCAAATGGGAAAAAGAGTGTCTGACCCATCCCCCAGCTGGCCGTATCTATAACTGGCTGGATGGCCCACGCCGATCATCCAATTTCTGATGGACCCTCAAATGTGCAGGACAGTGACAGAGCCTGGAAAGCAGTGAACATCCTCGAACTTCACCTCCAGGCAGGGCTGAGTCTCAATCACCAACAGAATGGAGCACGA
>NW_011898850.1:0-1887 GCF_000151845.1 Pteropus vampyrus | reverse complement strand
GACCCCCAATCTATTCTCCATTTCTGCAATTTTGTCATTGCAAGAATAGTATAGAAATGGAATCATAAAGAATATAAACGTTGGGGACTGGCTTTTCCACTCGAAGTAATTTTCTTGAGCTCCAGGTTGTCATATGAATCAATAGTTGCTTTTTATTTCTGAGTAGTATTTCATGCTATCGATGTGCTGTAGTTTGTTTAACCATTCACTCTAAAGTGACACGATTTTTGAGAGCGAAATATGCTGAATTTTAAAAATCAGATGTATTTTCGAAATGCCCCTTATACAAAAGTCAAACAATTAAATGTGAAAGAAAACTTTGCTTTTAAGGTTGTGTGTGTGCGTGTGTGTGCATTTTCTCTGATTTTATGGTTCGAAGGAAGTTTTTCTAAATCATGGCAGGATGATATTGTTTCTGATAACAAGCTAAAATTAATTTCCAACCTCTTGAGAAAAAGAGATTGTCTTACTGCCAGATGAGAATCGTACAGTATTCACACGAGTACTTAAAATAAGAATTCTTTTCTGCCTTTTCTTATATTTTACAAATACTCTCAACTTTGGATGTTTATTTCCCGTCAATAAATAGGGTATCCTAACCCTTCTCTTTAGTTATTTATCCTGTGCACTGTGTCCAGCGAGCATTCCAACAGAGTTTTAAATTATTATGTTTAATAACTACACTAAAAGAATGCAACCTTTTAAATAAATGAAACACCTCTTTGGTAAATAATGTAGACTTTTTCAGCTTGCTTGCAGGTGGAATAAATTAGCTATTAAATCATTTCTTGTTTTAACAGGAATAACACCCTCTGTTTCTATTAAAATAATTTTAAACCATCAATGGTCATTTCAATAATACAACCCCACCTCGAGTTTTTCTATTTTCATTAATTTGAAATAACACCATTATCCATTTTTGGCAAATTGCAAACATATCCTTTGCCTATAAATACTAGATTTAAAAGAAAGCCATGGAAATGACAAATAATTCTGATTAAAAAACCCCCTTAATATTTCTGGAATTTTTTAAAAATTCAGGTCATTTTATGGACTAATATTATGTGATCCTTTGGTAACTTTCTTTATTATGCTTATGAGATTAATTTACAATCTTTTCTTTAAGCTTTCAAACTTGACTCTGAGAATTTTCATGATGTGAAACACGATATCCATTTATCTCTTCTACAACTAAAATCACTAAGAATTCTATCACTTCTTCATATGTCTGAACTACCAGGACAGAAACTCAATGCTACCAGAGAAAAAGCCAAAATCGAAACAAAACACAAACACACGACCATCTAACACAAAACAACACTTGAGGGCTTCTTTACGTTTTCACTGGGGTATCATCTGAATTTGCAAATCTAAGCAGCTCAGATTCTTTCAAGAAGTATTCGATGAAATATTTGGATATGAATAACTTCTTAATCTCTATGTCAAACATCTACCTATCTGCCACACAGCACACAATTTCTTTTCTGGAAAACACACCTGAACCTTTGCGTGACCCACCTGTGTGGGACTGAGAACAATTAGGCTACCCAGCCTCACGCTCTGTTTTTCAAAAGCATAAACTTACAAAAGAAAAAAAAGTTTAAAATTTCAAGACTAAATCAAACTCAGTACTAAAAACAAACATTTCAATGTCTTTCATTTTTAGGGGGGAGGGGGAAAGATTTGTCTACTCCTAGATGTGAAACCATATACTCCAAACTGGATTACCTCCGGGGAACAGGCCTGGGTAGAGAGATTCTGATTTTCTCATTTTCTATTCATTTAGACCGTTTGCATCTTTATTAAAATAACAATTAGTATGTTCTGTTTTTATAACAAATCTTTTTCTTCATTTGTTTATTTTCGATCTCTGTACCCACCTACTTC
>NW_011898849.1:3276-3813 GCF_000151845.1 Pteropus vampyrus | reverse complement strand
TACAATTCCATTTCTTTCGCAAAAATTATTTTTAGCAACATCCAGACTGTTTTCTTTTGCTAATCACGGGCGGCAGGCACGGGGTTGTTTATCCCGTGATCCTGATACGGTTCGGATTTCTGAAATCCCAGCAGAGGAGGGGAGGGGACAGCTGTGAAGCAGGCGGGGACGGTTTCCCGTCGTGAACTCTCAAATCGCAGACCTGGTGTCCACGGCGTGCGGAGAGGCCCCAGCTTGGACATCTGTGCACGTGGCCGCCTCTCCATCCCTCGGTCACATCACACTGTGTCACTCGCAGGAGGCGTGCAGGAGACACCACGCAGACTTTGGGAAACAGAGTCAGGCAGGAGGGCCTGAGGCGGGGAGGCCTCCGGCTCAGGTACTCAGCCAGGGGAGGGCCGCCTGTGGGAATGAGCTCACCTGCGTGCCTCTGCCCGGACCCTGTGCCTCTTTCCCCAACCCCAGCGATGCCTGTGCATCCTTACAGGTAGGACGGTGTCACCACCTCCAGGAAGCCTTCCTCAACCCCGGTCTGGG
>NW_011898849.1:0-1577 GCF_000151845.1 Pteropus vampyrus | reverse complement strand
GCCAACTCTTATAAAGGAGCTCCTGGAATTGTCTGTCCACCAATAGGACTGAGGCTTTCCCCGTCCAGTGGGAGCTACGAAGCTATATCACCATCAGCATCTTCTCAGACTAGAGTGCTCCCCTCCTACCAGTCAGGACAGTGCTTCTTAGACTAATCAGGCTGTAAGGATGTGGAGTCCAACCAGGGACCAGGGACGGGGCCCTTTCTCTGTATGTCAGCTCCCCTGCTGCTCAGAGAGCGCGGGTCCCTTTCCAGTCGATGCTGGAGTCTGTTTCCCCAGCTGGAGCTGAAGCTCGTGCCGCCAGAGCAGCGCCATCTAGCTGGAGGGTGCTGCCCTGCAGCCGTGCCGCCTCGCGATCCAGCTGCCTGTACTCAGTCAAGTTTCCTTCTTCCCAGCACCCCAAACTGGGGACCCCCGCTGGCGCTGAATGGGCACCAGCAACCATCGGCTGACGGCCTGGACCAATGTCTAATTCCAAGAGAACGAATTTGCATTTGTTTCTCCGGTGACACAGGGCCACCACCAACCTGAGGGCTCTTTACGTGGAAGAGCACCCAGGTTTCACTTTAAAATGCAAATCGGATCACGCCGCCCCAGCCTAAGTCCCCGTACCAGCCTCTCACTTAGCGAGAATCCGCTTTGCTTCTGGATGGCGCCGGGTGGTGTGAACCTAGAGTGCAAGCCTGCTCGAGCAGCGGCCCGTGGCAATCTGTGTGTCCGCCTGGCTGGGCTCGGGGTGCCCAGGGTGCTGGCAGCACAGGATTTCCAGGTGCGTCTGTGCAGTGTCTCCAGGTCACCCAGTGGGCTGAGTGAAGGACAGCGCCCTCACCGCTGCAGGCGGGCGCCATGCTGGCCACTGGCGGCCTGAGCGATGGCCTAAGGATGGAGGCGGGGCGGACCCTGTTTCTGCTGGAGCCGGATGGACACCACCTCTCCTGCCTCCGACATCCACGCCCCTCTCTCAGGCCTTAAGGCTCAGACTGGGACTTACGCCCTCGGTCCCGGGTTCTCGGGCTTCCAGACTGGACTCAGTCACACCGCGGGCTCTCCTGGGTGTCCGGCTGGCAGGCGGCAGCCCGTGGGACATCTCGGCCTCCGTCACCACGTGAGCCAATTCCCATAATACATCAGTCTCCCTCTCTGTCTCTCTCTATCCCATTGGTTCTCGTGGAACCCTGACTAATGCAGGGGGTTTGGCCTTTGCTTTTCTGGCTTTGTATGGGGGACATAGATACGCCGTGTTGTGCATTTTTTCTGTTTTGCTGAAATCTAAACCATGTTGTGTCTTACAATCGGTGGTATACTAAGCTCAGTGAAACAGAACATTCTCTCTCATTTACAGACGGACAGTGGAAATGGAGTGGGGCATTTAAGGCACTCACTAGTGAGCGTCAGAGCCAGGCTGTGGACCCAGCGACCTGACTTGAACATCCGGGCTGATCTGTCCCGCGTGGGACAGTGTGTCGGTAGTGGAAGGAACCTGACCGCTCAGCAGAAGAGAGGGGCCTGCTGGCACGTGTCACCAAAGTGCTGCTCAGGGACGTGAGTGACGGGGTCGTTGCCCCTTTCTGCCT
>NW_011898848.1:3504-5805 GCF_000151845.1 Pteropus vampyrus | reverse complement strand
CCAAAAATAGTTGATATTTTTATTCATCAACACACACCAGAATAATAGACAGTAGATTAGGACAGTAAATTTTGTCAAATAAAGAAGATAGAGACAAAAATTTGAAACAACACATACTAGAAACAAGAATTTTTCTTAATACAAAGACTAAGTTAGTAGAATCAAGTTATTAGAGCAAAGTATACATTAAGATTGCATTTACTGTGATTACAATCATTTCGCATGACAACCAGACTCTGAACAGAGAGGCCTACTATTTGAGATTGTTTTAAAAAAATCTATCTATATCTACCTACCTAGAATGCAACCTCCCTTTATTCACAGTGACCATATTTTCAAATCAAAAATTAACGGAGCCTAACTGCTGAATCTGAAACTAACCTAAAAAAAAAAAACCAATAACCTAATATAAATAACTACCGTGGCTGAACTTCACCTAGCCAGAAAAAAATGAGAGGGAGAATATAGGACTGTGTTTAAACACAGATTTCAAGCAATATGGTCTGGGTGCAATTTCTATTTTAGCCTATGAAGGCCTTTTTTCCCCTCGAAGAAAACAAAATGTTTTTGAGAAGGTTTAGATAACTGGGAAAATGGAAAACTGTGTGTATATAAAGTTGGTGGTTTCTCTAACTAGAAATCCTTCAGTTGTTTCTTACCACTCTTTCTTTCTTTTTAAGCTTACCATGTAGGAGCCATAAAAAATTCACTTTTTGGCTAAATTAAATATTTTTAACTTTCTAATTACTTACATTTTGGGAGGTAGTTTTCACTTTTATTTACTTACTTTCCTTATTTATATTTGTTTCCATTAATACCAAAGTTACATGTACAAGTAGTTTAAAGAAACAAATAGTTTTTTATGGCTCGTTACACAAAACAGCAGTACCTTTCCCATCCCATCTTTCCCACTTCCCAAAGGCAACCACATTAAAATCTTTTTAGTTATTTCTTTTGGCATTGGCCTACATATTTCAAAATGCAATGTTACATTGATCTCTTGAGTTTTTAGTTATAAAGGTTAATTATCTACTGATTTCTCACTACGGACCCATCCACACTCATACACCCACACTTCCCATCCTTCACTTTAGTTAAATCATCATTTTGTATGGTTCTATATTCGACATCTACATTACTACATAAATCTATTTACAGCTGAGCCATGTGGTATACTAATGATTATTTTTCTTTTCTTGAACAATCCTATTCTCACCCTAACCCCACCCTGAGTGACTAATTGCCTTATTTCTTTTTAGTTTTTTCTTTATGTATTTAATACCAATTATTTTGGAAATGCTCCACAAATTGTTTAAATCTCTTAATGAATTAAATAAAAAATTCTGTCGATTTCATCTTCTCGAAGACATGGTCCCTGAAGATTTCTGACCTTCTCAAATTTGGACTAATTTGCTGTCTAGGCTACTGCAAAGCTGTCATCTGGAGAGTTTCCTTCATCATCATCCTGGGGATTCCCTTTGCCTCACTACTGTGTTAAATCCACTATTTCCTGCTTTCCGTGTTTTCATTTTTCTTTCCTTCATTCCTTCCTTCTCATTCCTACTTTGATGAAGCATATCTTCTAAGGAACTTCCTGGGAACTAAAATTTTTGAGACTTTGAATGTCTGAAAATGTATTTATTCCACCCTCATACACTGTTTGCCTAAAGATAGAATTCTAGGTTGAAAATATTTCCCTCAGAATTCTGAAGGCATTGTTTCATTTTCTTTCTGTATTTCTACTGTCTCTGTTTCAACAGTGCTATTGAGAAGTTTGATACCATTTTGATTCTTAATTTTGGATATGTAAAATTAGTCCAAATTTGAGAAGGTCAGAAATCTTCAGGTTACATATCCAAAATCTCTTCTTAATTTTGGATATGTAAAATTAGTCCAAATTTGAGAAGGTCAGAAATCTTCAGGTTACATATCCAAAATCTCTTCCTTTTCTCCAAAAGCTTCTCTTTATCTCACATATTCTGCAATGTCACGCCAGTAAGCTTTGTCATGGGTCAGCTCTTATCTACTGTGCTGAGTGCTCACTAGGCCTTTTCAATGTGGAAACTCATGTCCTCTACTTCTGTCATTTTCTTGACTTTATTCTTTGATGACTTTCTCCTTTCCATTTCTCCTTTGTGGCTCTCCTGTGATCGGGATGTTCAGCTTCCAGTACGGATATTCTAATTTTCTTGTATTTTCTATCTCTTTGTCTTTTTTTTCTCTGTTTTCTGGGAGTTTTCCTCAATGTTATCTTCCCAATCTTTTTATTACATTTTAAAATTTGCCTGTGGTATTTTAGTT
>NW_011898848.1:0-1439 GCF_000151845.1 Pteropus vampyrus | reverse complement strand
GACTTACAGGGACAGTTGGCCCCTGCATCGAGGCCTCTGACTAGGATATCAGAAAAGATGCTATGTGGAAAAATGTCCTATGCATTTTCACCCAGGCCCAGAAGTCCTTCAACAGGAGACCAGATATAACACAATAACTTCAACACATGCCCAGTGACTTTCTAGAAAGCAGGTTTTAATGAGAACAAGAGCTTGTAGCTGAAAGAAGAATCCTGTAAAAAGTTAGAGGTCGCAAAAAGGATTACTTAGAGGCACAAGTCCAAAGCTCAGAAAGAAGCAATTAGATTTTCTGGGGATGAATTTGCAGAGTAGCAAGAGTGGAAAGAAGGGAGTAGGAGTAAATGTAATAAATATCCAACAAAAATCGCAGGCATTCCCCATTTAGAATTATATTGTAGCTAATTTGCAGACTCAAGGAATTTTGACAGAAAACAAAGGTATTAGAGGTTGGAAAGGATGCTGTCTCACCACTGAGAAAGATAACCTAGGTTTACTATACTGAAAGGTATCAGATTATAGTAACAACAATAACATAGTTAATAATAACCAACACTTAACACAGAGCTTATTATGTGGGAGGCAAGCTCTAAACTCACTATTACCTCATCTAACCCTCACAGAACCACACGGGGTATGTCCTTTAATTACAGTCAGTAGGTCCTATTATTTCATTAAAACTGAGAACAGATTTAAGTCCGCACTTTGCTCCTACCACATGAGACAACCCAAGCTCACTGAGTTTCAGTTAGTTCTACCTTTGTCAAAAATCAAAATAACAGGATGTTCTTAACTAAAGAGTCCTTTGAAAGATCAATAATAAAGTACGGGCGAATGTCTTCTATTTCACAGCCAAAGACCTTATACTTACTTGGGGGCAGGTAGTTTTATTTAATTAGCTTCAATGTTCCTATTTGGCATTTTTGCAACAACATAGTTGCTCTTTGCTTTTAGTGAAAGCATAGAGTCCATGAAACATGTTTCACTAAGAACCCTGAGTTCCCAAGTCTGTGAGCAAAATGAAGACTTGTAGAGGAAATTCTTAACTGCCTAACAAAAAGATACCAAAGCTAAACGGAAAATGCGACAATTTGTTATCCATCTTGAAAACTTGTTTGCTACCTATTGCTAAGTGGACAATCCAGAGATAACTTATTTCTTTTGATAGTGAATTAAGAATAACATACAAGAATTACGGTTACTTAATGTTTTAAGAATTCTTGACATGCTTATGAAAAACTAAAGATGTCTGCTCTTCTCTTCTATCCTAGGCAATTATGCTATTACAAAAGACACAGGATAGAAAATCTAATAATAAAATCAAGATTTCTACTTGGACATAGAATTTCATTGTCTGGGCCATGCCAGGACTTTAATTATTCTTTAAGGATTAATGTAACATAATGATTAGTTATATAATAGAATCCACATTTGTCTTCTGC
>NW_011898847.1:3668-5191 GCF_000151845.1 Pteropus vampyrus | reverse complement strand
AAAAAAAAAAAACATAACAGCAACACGATGAGATAGAGTGACACGAAACAGAGTGAATAACTGAGAACCAAGAAGCTGCACTAGATTGGGTGATCAGAGAAAGTCTCCCAGGGAGCTGGTATTTGAGCTGAAGATCTCAAACTCCCATAAAATTAATGGATGCCCAGTTTCTTTTCAATTAACACTCAATCTAAATGTTTCTACTTCATGCAATTTCATTGCTTTGGTTTAACATTTCCAAGTATCTGACAGTTTCTCCTTTGGGCAAGGTTTCTTTGCGAACATTTCTATATTAATTTGATGCTTGAAAAGAAGGTTGGTAAGATTTATTTTTATATGAAATAGTTCTCTTCTCTCCTTTTTCTTCTCAGTGTATCTGTGTCAACTGCATCAACATACTAGCCTTAAAAACATGCTCATTCCTGGTGCATGAGACTTCAGCTTGGGTGTATGTGGCTTCCTTGCCTGGTGAGAAGTTGAGCAGGCATTCAAAGAAGGGCATATTATTTTCCCTCTCTCTATCCCCATGCAAGCTTGCACAGTAGGAAAGAATCTGTCTCCACTCTACTCCGACTCATGTTGCCATACATCTCTTTAGTGTCTTGAGCAGCCTGGGAACAACAGAGCCCAGATCCCACAGTAGAAATGCCCAGGAAATGTGCGACTTTTAAGTGTGTGTTTCTTTTTACTGCCTGAAGATGAGAAATACACACACACACACACACACACACACACACACACACACACACACACGTGTGTGTACATATATATATAAATCATCTATTGAGTCTTTTTGAAATACACCCCTTCCATTACCACTAAGTGTGTGAATGAGGCTGGAGGAAGAGCCAGAGAAGGCTTTCAGGTAAAGCTCATGAGTCTTATAGTACTGTGCCCACCTTAACAAAAGGCATGGAAGTAGTGAGCCAAGTCTGACTTGTACCTTATGGATTGATAGTGATGAATTAATTATCTTTTACTCAAAAGATAATTGAGTAAAACTATTGAGTCAGAATGCTAAGCAGTAGGGACTGGAAAGAAAATAATACATGAGTTCTACCTTCAAGGGCTCACAATTTAGTTGGCAAAGCAGATTTGAAAACAGATAAGTTATAATGAAGTGAGATAGTGATTACATAAAGAGCTAGGTTACATTTATTATTATCATATTTCTTTAAAATCTTGTAAGATCTAAATGATTATCCAAGACTGCGAGACTATTTAATAGATGTTGTATTTAAAAGAAATAAAGTTATAATGAATGAGCAACCCCAGGAATTCTCCACAAATATTTGTTTTAAGGAGAGTGGTATATATTTTTCAAGGCTGTTACGGCCACCCTTAACAAGCCTGATCCCATCTGATCTCAGAAGCTAAGCAGGGTTGGGCCTGGTTAGTACCTGGATGGGAGACCGACCATCTAGGAAGACCAGGTGCTGTAGGCATAAAAAATAAAAAAATAAGGGATTGTAAACTGACAAGGTCCTTGCAATCTGTGAGGTCAACCAAGGATTGCCTCGCCT
>NW_011898847.1:0-1873 GCF_000151845.1 Pteropus vampyrus | reverse complement strand
AAAATGGGATCATTTATATTACATTCTTCTTAGGGTCACAGTTAGGATTAACAGAGACGATTCAGGTAAAATGCCTAGTCCTAGCCCTGACAAAAAGCAAGTATGAGATAAACCTTAGTTAATACGTAAGCGAGATGACCTGGAACAGAAGTGGTGAAGAAGGCCAGGGAGCTACCCTTGGAGACAAGTGAAAGTAAACCCTGTGCTCTAGGGAACTAAGCCAGAATTCATGCCCCAAATGTATAAAATGGCAAGGCATGCCCCACTCATCCAATATGGCCAAACAGGTTCCAGGCTAATTTTAAGAATTGCTCAATCAATTACAGACTTAAAGGATAGTTGAGCATTTTTTGTTTCTCTTGGCAAAATCACGATTTGCAAAATCCTATTTGGCAAAAGAAATGTTCCAAAAAAAAATTTTTTTTAAGAAAATTATTTGAATACCAAAAAGTGGATTACATGGACAACCTCCAAGGTTCTTTTCAGGTCAAAGTGTTCCATGACTCTAACGCCGTGGAATACGTGAAGGAAGGAATACGCTTGGGCTTTGGTGCCAAACAGACCTAAGGGGGAGCCTGGGCTCTACTTCTTACTCAATGTAACTTGGTCAAGGTCCATCATCTCTCTGAGGCTCTATTGTCTTGTGTGCATACACGGGGATAGTAATACCTATCTTGCAGTATTGTCATGAGAACTAAATGCGCTATTGGAATTTATTTCTTGTAAAATAGAATTACCTCTCTACCTTTCTTTTCCAGAATCACCCAGGAGAGCTCTTCCTCAGGGAATGATAGCTGTGGGTGAGGCTTTGCCATTTGAGCATATTCCCTATGCGACCTATTATACAGCCCTTTGAGAAATTTTTTAGGAGGAAGAGGGATAAGAGATAAAGTCGATGGCAGAAACCTATGGGCTGAGACTTTAGCACTGCTTAGCTGGCTGCTTTGAGGATATTGCCCATTCAATAAATACTTATTGAGCACCAATTCTGTGTTAGCATTGCACTTGGGGCTATGGAGACCACAATGAAGAATCAGCAACACTTGTCCTTCAGAGTTCACAGTCCGCGAAGAGAGACAGAAAGGGAAGCACACATGCAATTAAAATACAGTCCAGTGTGATCAGTACCAAAGAGAATATAAAATGCCATGGGCATGGCAAGAATGAGATGTGTGCTTCCTAGGAAGGCTATTAACTTGCCACTATTTAAAATTTATTCAGTGAGAGATATGGAAAAAATGGATTTTTAAACTATTTTTTAAAGGATAATATAATGAACATTGATATGGATAATATAATATATGAAGGATAATATAATGAACGTTTAAGAAATAAAACACTACAGTGGGGTGGGGGATGGATGAAGTAGTCAAAAGGTATAAACTTCCAGTTACAAGATAAATAAGTCTTGGAGAGGTAATGTACAATATGGGGACAATAGTTAATAAGATTGTAGTGTGTATTTGAAAACTGCTAAGAGAGTAGTTCTTAAAACTTCTTATCACAAGAAAAAACGTTTTTAACTATGTGAGGTGATGGATGTTAACTAAACTTGCTGTGGTGACCATTTCACGATATAGCCATATATCAAATCATTACGCTGTATACCTTAAACTAATACAAAATTATATGTCAATTATATCTCAATAAAACTAGAAGGTAAAACAACCTACTACAAACATAGCTGAAACTTCCTACATATCTCTCCCTTCTCCATTCACATTTTTACACTTTTACTTCATAGGTATATATGCTATGCAATATAGATTTTTGTTTTAGTGAAATAAACATTCTATTAATAAAAATTATGTTTAGAGACGTTTACTTAACTAATTCCACTAGCTGAAAATCAAAGCGAATCAAGGTTCTGAAA
>NW_011898846.1:4812-5257 GCF_000151845.1 Pteropus vampyrus | reverse complement strand
TTTTAGTATTGGGAAGTGAGATTTGTTCTAATCTCCCAAAGTTTCCAGAAACCTGTTGCTCAAGGACCAGGAAGAGGGAGTTGATATAACATGGTAGAAAGCAGGAGCTGGAGGAAAATAAAACAATTTCCTGTTTATCCCTCAGCATGTTCAGGTTGTTAACAAACTGTGTGAAAGCACAAAGCCCTGCGAAGTATGATTATTTTCTAATAACACTGAAGTTTAGTTACCTTCCTGAGGTCACATGGCTGGAGAGTGGAAGTCTCAGAGCTGAATCTTAGAACCTGTGACATCATGCCCAGTGCCATCTCGCCATATCCCAGCTGCTCACTTGAAACAAAGCAGGGTTTGAAGTTGGCATTTTTAAAAGAGATAGAATATTAAAGAGAGTACAGGTGAGGGCACTGCAGGCAGGTATGAGTATGAAATCTTGGGACTCTGGACC
>NW_011898846.1:0-1517 GCF_000151845.1 Pteropus vampyrus | reverse complement strand
GGGCCCAGTAGTTCCTACTTGCTAGATTCTCCCAAAAGCTGTCAGTGGTTTTGCACAGTATTCATGGTGAGCCTAGAGGAAGTCAGAGATGGTTTCACAGGATGTATCTCTTCACGGTGGAGAAGGAGCAGAGCGGCCCAGCATGTTTGTGCAGATTATATGGCAGTCACAGGAGCTTACTGGTCAGAAGGGAAAAGGGGTGCAGGGTGCCTTAAACAGAGGCCATTTGGTGGCGGGGGTGGGGGGAGCTACATGGAGTTGAATACAGCTAGAGCAAGGGGACAAATGGTGTTAGAGAAGCCTGAAACAGGGACAGGGGCCACATTCTGATGGACCTGCCATTAGGCCAAGCCAAAAGTTTGAACTTTACCCCACAGTCAGTAGTCTCCAAAGTGGGCTCTGTCTTCTCCTCATTGGGGATGTGCAAGGCGGCTACTAGAGTGTGAAAAGAAAATCTAGACATAATTATATTCATTAAAAATAATATATTGAGGTATTTTGTATTATATTTTCAATTTAAATAATTAGGAAATGTTTCTAAATTATAATGTATGGATTGACCTTGACCAATGTGTCACAAAGTGGCTGTCCAATGTGTTACATATAGAGCAGGAAGTATATTGAGTGAAGAGTGGGAATAGGAGCTTTGTAATTCAGATTATGTCTTTAGTGCCTTGTGTCTTTGTTTCTTTTCAGCACATGTTTAAATTTATATTGCTTGGTTAAATTGGACTTAGAAGTTATATTTGGACTAAATTGACTTTATAAAATGGACATATGACTTAAGATAGTTTTGCAAAGAAACTACAGGTTACTAAGAAGATCTTTGCAAACAGGCTGAGATACAAACAGACAGCTTATAGCAAATGGCTTTTAACCATATGAAAAGAGGACTAGCCTAACTCACAGTGATAAATGCAAATTAAAACTACACAGCAATATTATTTCCCACATTTCCTACCTATCAGATTTCCAAAAATCTGAGTTTGATTCAATATTCTATTGGTAAGACGGGAAATTAGATTGCAGAGGGGACTATAAAAATGGTACTACCCTTTTGGAGAGGATTTGGTACTATTTAGCAAAATCACTTAAGTCTAACATTTTGTCAAAGCAGATAGCAAAAAAGCTTTCGAAGACTACTGGGGTCATGTCAAAAGGCTGCAAGACTCGATTTGAATAGGCTCTCACTGGCCGAAGATGGGACAAATCAAGCATTAAGAAGAATAACAAGTGCAATGGATTAAAATATCGAATATATTTAAATGCATCAGTTCATAATGATACAAAAAATCTTTGGTTACCTTTGGAGGATGATAGGCAAACAATCATTAATTTGAAAACTCGTAGAGAAAATGCATTAGGCATTTATCTTTTTTTCTATATAATTTTTACCTCGTAGAAAAGAAATAGTTGAAGTTAAGAAGTATTAACTTTATAGAAGTATTTCATTTACTAAATGAAGAAGGCATGATAGAATTAGAATATAACTATGAAGAAAAGATTGCCTTTATACA
>NW_011898845.1:4299-4632 GCF_000151845.1 Pteropus vampyrus | reverse complement strand
TAATGAGCACCACTCTTCATGTCAAAATTCTTTGTGACATCATGATCCTCACTGACGATCTTTATGATAATTGGCTCGCCTCTCAGATTCTCCAAGTTCTCGTCTCATCGTCTCTCTAATTTCTCTCTCCATTCCCTTCTGATGATTGTATGCCTCCGCCACTAATTCTCATCGTCATGTACTGGAACTATTTGGTACCTATCATAGTAATGTGTCTGTAATGCCATTTCACATAACTCGCTCTTCCTCCCTCTGCTGTGTTTCTATCGGTCACGCTACTTGGGTCCAACCAAGACCCGCTCTCCATTGGTTTTATCTCATGTTACTGGCTTC
>NW_011898845.1:0-3405 GCF_000151845.1 Pteropus vampyrus | reverse complement strand
CCACTTGAGTTCATTAACTTTGTAAAGAAACTGTCGGCTTGAATTGTGAATATGACTTCACACAATGAAAGCAAAGGAGGCCAACTCGCACCTCTTTGCTTGTTTATCAATACACGATGGGTACATGTCGAATCGTGTTGCGGTGCTTCTGGGTACCTGCAGTTCACTTTCTGTTCAAGTCAAACACTAAGAAGCCTGCCTGGAAAATTGGATGTCAATGAATTGTGAAATGCCAGTTGACCATGTCCAAAAACTAGAACGAGGAACTCACTGTTATATCTTTATTATACTAAATCTATCTATCTATCTATCTATCTATCTATCTATCTATCTATCTATCTATCTATCTATCTATCTAAGTATCTATCTATCTAGATAGATAGATAAACCCTAAATCTGGTAAAAATGATTTTGCAAAGTTCAAACTTAATCACGTCACAATGACAGAAAGCTCAGTGTGTGATTTTCAAGGAGATGATGAGTACAGATATTCCAAAAATAATTAAGACATATACTAATATGGCTTCAGTTTGAAGAAATACTTGTGAAGTAGAGCTAAACATCCTGAAAGGTAGTTCAGGTTCTGTAATAACGTCACATCATACATGCCATTTAAATTCTCTGGCTCAAATATAAGTGTCTAAAAATAGAAAATCATCCTATGTTCTTTGACTATTCTATAGGGTTATTCTGTTATTCATCCAAAAACTGTAGGAGGAAGAGAAAAAGAAAAATGGGCTTTTTAAAAACTATTTTCAGTAAATGGGCTCATTGTCAGAACCTGGCATCGAATCCTAAAATGATTAGAACTTTTAGAATAAATCATTTGACCTAATTACCATTCAATATTGTAGCAATCATTTCCACTATGAAAATATCATTACTAATCTGTTTCATAACTCCATGAGGTACATACTGTTTCTTCCCATTTTTCAGATGTGACAACCAAATCTAGGGTTAAATAAATTAATCAGGATCACAATAGCTTATCACTTCTAGCATTGAAGATAAAATACTGATCTGTGTGACTTAAAACCATGGATTTCAACACCACAGTATGTTGTAAATTCTAAAATTTTAAGATGCTAATAAAAGTCTCGAGTGGATTAGCAGAAAAAGAAACTTTTCATCTTTCTACAGACAGATCATTGAAATGTATCAAGGGTATTTAAATGGAGAGCATTAACCAGCAACTTTGGAGGATGATTTTTAAAATAGCATAGTCTTTGGTTCGACATGAAGAGTAGCCAGTTAATCTTGTTGAGAAAATTAAGTCACGTAAGCTTATTTTAACAAAATACGCTACTATCAGTTCTTGCTACCATTGAACTTAGCACTTGCTAGAACACGGTGTTGTCTGGATTTCTAACATTAAAACTTCATGGTGAGGTTATCAGACCACGTTATCTCCTGTTGTCATGGTTTTGCATAATACCTGCAACAAAGTAGTTGCTCAGCATATATTAAAATAAACTAAACTGACGCCATGCTGGAAGAATATTTCCGTATATAAAGATGTAAATAAATTAATCATCATTTAGTTTACCTCTTATTTAGTTGTAACTTTAAGAGCTTGTTTTTGTAAGAAATAGTTTTTTAAAAAAGAAATAATTCATTGAGCTATACTCATACATAACTATACTCTAGATCATATCTACCACCATGACACTAAATTAGTTCACATATGATAATAAGTATCATTTTGAGTTTTCCTATTAAATATATTTTTCTGCATTGGAGCTAGTACTTTAATAAGTAATGTTATTTAAGTGGAATTATGATAAGGCTATGAAATCACATATGGATATTATAATAAAATTGAATCTTGTGATTTTCAGACTAAATTCAGTCAAGAGTAGAACTCTAGAAAATCACTTTCTATAACCTTAAACCTTACTTCTGTGATTCAGTTAAATTAAATCATATTAAATTGGGAGTTTTACATATAAATGGATCACTATCATTAAAAAAAACTTTGGAGGAGGGACAGAAGATGCTCTGAATCGACATTAAATGGTAATTCATCTGTTTTCAAAATCCGTACTAATATAAAAGCATAAAGGTGGTGACATGGCCTTTTGAGTTTGTGTTGTTATATGGTCAACACATCTTTGTTTTTACACGTAGCTCTGGGCTGAATAACAGAAGGTCGAAAATGAAGTCCAACTATATGTCATACCCACTGCAGGATGGGCATTGTGGTTTTCTCGTACTGTATAAAATAGAGAAATCAAGTGTATCTGGGTGAGCTAGAAATCCTAAAATTTTTAATGAAGAATATTCCAAGGAAATGTGAGCCATTTCCTTGGAAGTGCCTTAAATCAAGAGCTTAACACTTAAGAATAAAAGAAGCAGAGGGCTTAATTTCACTAATTATAATGTATTTTTCTAATGGGCTGTTTCTACTACAATGCCTTTCTTACATCTTTCTTAATGGCTGAGGCCCATTGAGAAGTAACTATTGTACTACATTTTGAAATGAAATGATCGCTAATCAATTTTTAATATCATTATTTAATAAAATGAACCGGGCTCTAGAACCCTTGGAGAAATGGCTGGTTCCAGATGCAAAGCAGCAAATATGCATGATGAGCCTGGTACATCTGTGGTATCAGAATGTAAGGAAGTACTCAAAAAAAAAAAAAGGAAGAAAAAATTAAAAATCAAACAAACAAACAATTAAACAAACCACTGATAGGATATGTTAAAGGGACACACGATCCAATTGAAACCATTCCCAGCGACCAAAGCTGGAACAATTTGAGAAACAAAATGGTTTCTGATTGTAACTGAAAGTACGTCATAAATATCTATGAATAAAGCTGACATAAACAAGTGATTGAATAGATGAGAGAGAGAGAAATCTGTGCAGAAGGATCCCAAATAATTTATGTAGCTACTTCACCCTCGAAATGGATCTCAACTCAAAGTCTCCCACTCCTTGGGGGTGAGATGTGTGTGATGATGTCCTTGAAAAGAGCACACAGTGTGGAAGGGAGAGAAAAAAGTGCAACTTTATAGTAGAGAACGCTGATGAACGCCACCTCGGCCAGGTAATCACGGGTAACGGCAGCTGTGATTATTCATTTGCTAGTACGTACTTTTGTTGATGTGAAATGACACTTAACCTGTAAGGTCTTTCTTCCCAAAACCCATATCTACAGCCTGATTATGAAAAACCATCAGGAAAATCCCAACTGAAGGGCTTCCTACACAATACTTCACCAGTTTTCCTCAAAACTGTCTAGTTCATCAAAAACAAGGAAAATCTATAAAACCATCAAAGCAAGAGAGGCCTAAGGAGACAGGGCAACTCAACGTAATGTGGTGTCTAGATGAGGTCCTGGAGCAGAAAAAGGACAAAAGGCAAAAAACTGAGGAAATCTGAATGTGACATGGACCCTA
>NW_011898844.1:3879-5224 GCF_000151845.1 Pteropus vampyrus | reverse complement strand
TGGGCTGCATTCAAGTCGCGCCGTGACCCTGGAGAGAAAAAGAATAGGAACCCACCCCACCCCCATTGGGGGGAGCTCGAAATCCTGCTCATCTTCCTCAAAAGTGTCCTCGGGCAGCTGCCCGGGTGCAGCATCGCTCCCTCCCGCCCAGAGCTGGACGCGGAATCGGATTTTAGAAACCAGAAGTGAAAAAGAAACACGGGCGAGAACAAATCCATTCTTTCTACTGGAGAGAGAATTAAACCCCGTGTCTCCCGGTGGCGGGTCAGCGACGCCAGCCCCACCTGCCCAGGAGGCTTCTTACCATCGTCTACACTTCCTGCCCAAGCGTATCTTTACCTGATTTTGCCTTCTTTGAAAGAATCGTTCAGATCCGTTGAAATTTCCAGCTGCTCCTAGACTCAGCTGAATAAATGAATAAATGTCTCTTCGAGACTTTTCATGTTTGAAAGATGGTTCATCACCTGCATCCTCTAGGATTCTTCCGTTTCGTACGGCCGAGGACCTGCAGCCTTAAATCTTGATCTCCATCATTACCAACGAAATCGACGGCAATGCCGACTCCCAAAACGTCAATTAAAACGTGCTGGATCATGTTCATCAGAGGCAGATGCGCGATGCTCCCCAAGAGTTGGCCCAGCAAGACTCAGGGCAGGTCAGAGACGCCACGGCCCTCCCCTCATTCACCGCTGAAGCCATGGATCCCCCAGGCCGATGTCAGAGGCCTTCGTTCAGGACATTAATTTGTTTTCTTCTTGGGCTTACCTACTCTCTCCCCCTGACGATACTGTCAGCATCAGGAGATTTGGGGCAGGAAGGGAGGTGGCAGGTGCTTGCCTAAGACACTCTTTCGGTACCTGGTTTGGTTTCAAAAGCGTAAGCTCGTCGAAAAAACAGTTGGAAGAGAGAACAGCACATCGGAGGGAACCGTGGACACGAAGGGAGAGTTTCGGATAAAAAAGGAACTTCTCCTGGGAACATGGCAGCCCTCCTCAGCAGCGGGAGCCTGTGCCAGGCCTTCGAAATGGCCCCAAAATGCACCTAGATCTCAGAGACAATGGCTCAGGAGCTCGGTCTGCATTCCCGGTTCTGTCGAAGGTGCCAGGACCTCACACCTGGCTCAGAGTCAGCAAAGAGAGCTTCAGACTTGAAGGGTCCAGAGGAGCTGGCAATGGGCATCTCTGTCCTCACCCATCCATGACCCAACTGCCTTTGGCCCACGCGAAACCCCAAAACCTAGGCTCGATCTAGAAGACACTGGGGTGAATGTCATTGAATGCCTCTGTGTTCCCACCGGCCAAGCAAGGTAGGGACTCAGAGACAAAATGAAGTCGACGTAAAGACA
>NW_011898844.1:0-2229 GCF_000151845.1 Pteropus vampyrus | reverse complement strand
AATTGGCAAATACGGGACCACGGCCCCCAGGGAACGATGCCGTTCCCGAGGGGACTCTGGCCACAGCGGTCTCGCCGACAGGTCAGCGTATAGCCTCGTTCACGGGGGTTTCTGTTTAAAGACCCCGATTCACTCTGTGTGCTGCCAACTCTTCACCCTGACTCGTGGCGACGAGTCATTATGGGCCCAAATCCGGCAGCCTGGTTCCAGCTCTGATCAGAAGGAGCTCACCGCCGCCAGGCTCTTCCGAGCCTTCTGTCACTCAGGGACGCCGGCCGGCACCACGGTCGCGGCCACTTCAGACGGCGAAATCACCAACCCAAAGCGCGAACATGCAAAAAGACGGGGTACCAAATAGACCGCAAAAAAGGACACTCGTTTACGGTGGGAGCTGAGACGAGGCGGAGCGTGGCCTGGGCCGACCCCGGCGCCCATCGGGAGACTCGATCATCCCCCGCGCGAGTCCATGGATGACCACGAAGGTGCCACGCGCATAGATTCGGGGGTTAAGATTTTAAGGAGTTGGCAGATTTGTAAACACAGACTCAGAACAGCAAGGATGAGCATGTACCTCTGTGCTCGACACGTTTCCTATCCAAGTCTCTCCACCTCGTGTCCCTGTGTCAGTCGGCGCGGGCCACCTAACAAAGTAGCCCCGACTGGGCGGCTTAAACAACAGGAATTGATTGTCTCCCAGAGCCGAGGCTGGCAGTGTGAGGTCCTGGGGTCGGCGGGTCGGTTCCTCCCCTTGGTTCGCCGACGACCGTCTTCTGCCCGTGTCCTCACGGCTTGTCCCTGTGTATACATAGTGTCCTAATGTCCTCTTCTTCGAAGGACGTGAGTTGTACTGGACCAGGGCCGCCCAGGTGACCTCGTTTTACGTTAACTACCGCTTTCAAGGCCCCGTCTCCAAACACAGTCACATTGTGAGCTACTGGGGGCTCCAGACCATCAAGCGTGAATTTGGGGAGGATGCGATGGAGCCTGTACCAGTCCCATTCTCTCAAGCCCTTGCTAAGCTGCACTGATTTCCTGTCTCTGCGTGAGATGTCAGGATCTTGAATATTTCCCCTCTCGGAGCTGCTGCGTTAAATTTTAAGTGTGAGCAGAAAAGGTTTCCTTCTGATCGGAGCTGGAACCAGGCTACCAGATTCGGGCCCATAATGAAGACGAGTCTCGAGCAAAGCAGACCAAACGCACATGTCCCCCACGCAAGTCGGTTGCCCGGGAGACCAGAAAGGCCGCCCTATCCAAGGCTGGACCACAGCGACGCTCTTGTCCAGGAGGGACACCTGGACCCTGAGTCCTGTGCAGCCTGAGGTGATAGCCGCTGGCTTGTTCCTGCTGACCTTTACATGCCCAACGTCCTCACGGAAGCCTCAGAACCTCAGGCTGGGGGTGAGGCCACCTGTGGGGACACCATCAGCCCAGGGAAGGGACCGTAAATGCCACAAGGCCTCGGAAGAACCAAGGAGAACAATTCTCGGGGAATTAAGTCACAGGCGGCCCCCCTTCTGCTCGCTCTCTCTTGAACACATACCGCATCCGTGCGCCCCCCACCGCTGAGAAAAAGATGCTGGCATTCTCACCCCCAGAACTGCGACCGTGACCTTACCTAGAAACACCTTATTCCCTGCTTACAAGTCACCATTACGCTCAGGATAAGATTCACCCTCATCACCGGGAAAGACAAGCCCTGGGTGGCCTAGCCTTTGCTGACACCCACCCCGCCGTACGCCTCTCCCTGAAACTCAGCACGCTCCCGGCTCGCTGGACACGCTCTCGTCCACAGACCAGGTCCTCCGCTACCGCCGGGCCTTGGCGCAGCCTCTCTCTCCTCGGAACTGGTTTTCCCCAAGCCTTTTGTCATGCTGGTTTCAGTAAAAACATCGCCCCTCCGAGAGGCGTCTCCACAGTGGCACACCCCAACTCCCTACCCTGCTAAAGGGACTTCCGCCACGGCAGGGCGAGAACCGCAGGACGCTGGAGTCGGACAGCTCTGAAAGCACCCTAGCCGAGCTCTGCCACTTTGTCAGATGCACATTTGGCTGCAATCGAGAGAAAACTTGAATAACATAGTCTTTTAAAAAGGGGATTTTTTTTTCACAGAAATATAGAGGTAGGCAGTTGCCGACATTACCTTAGCTGCTTTAATAATGTCATCAGGGGCCCAGCCTGTGTTAGCTCTGAGATGCTTTTTTTTTTTTTAATTTTTGCCTCAGGGTCACA
>NW_011898843.1:4996-7272 GCF_000151845.1 Pteropus vampyrus | reverse complement strand
GCATTTCTGGGAAGGATCAGGCAGTGCTGCAGTGTGCTTGCCATTTCAGATAGTCATCTGTGCCCGAGTCAGAGTTTAAGCATCTCGGGAGCAATGATGGCTCTTGCTATCCATTTATTTGGCTCTCTGACAGTACTGAAGACAATGTAGCAAAGGATGTTCTACGTTCTAGTTATAGCTCTGCTCCTCCAAAGTCATTCTAGTCTTCTCACCCTCGGTTTCCTCCTCCATAAAGTGGGAATTACCCACGTCATGGGATTACTGTGTAGTACAAATTAGACAATGTGTGGGAAAATACTTCCATGCTGTACAAATGGGGAAAAAAATGTGATAAGAGTTGTTACTTCTCAAGAACTAGGTACTGGCCGATTTTCTTGTTGAGGACAGGAAGTCACAGAGCAGAAGTGGTCCGTCCTGGGCTGCAGATCAGAGGTGGAGGTGAGGGGAAAGGTAAGGGCTCCAGGGGGCCTGCAGAATGACAGAAGGTGCTTTCTCACCGCCCATCCCGGGAGGTCTCTGTGCGCTTTCTCCTGCTGGAAGCTGTTTGGCTCGGTCTCTTGTCTACTCATCCACTTTTTCGTTCAGCGTTCACCGAGCACTTATCCTGTGCCAAGCATGTGCCAGGGTTGAGAATTGAATGGTGAACAAAACAGATGAAGTCCCTGACCTCGTGGAGCTGAATCTACCCTGTTTAATCTCAAACAGGTTTGGATTCAGCTCATGAACTGAGAGAGTTGGACAACTAGCTTCATGCAGCCTCAGGGACCGATGTTAAAGGTGTGTTTTATTGGGATTCTAGACTGAAGCTGAAAAATATCAACACATGGAGGCTGGGTCTGATAATAAGAAAAAGAAGAAAAGGTAAACCCCCGCCACCCTCTTTTTGGCTGTCCTTGCTGTGTCCCCTTTTCCTGAATCCTGCTCTTGACTTTACTCTTTAGTGAAGCTAACTCTGACCTCACTTATTCATCCTGAGGTGGTAAATGCATTGAATAGGGGTGAAAGCCTTGAGGTAAAGGAATGCCATTTCAGCTGGAGGGAGAGGGATGTCAGAGGTCACCCCAAAATTACACTATAAGGGTGCATTTGCTGGGAGAAAGTGGTGGCAAATGTCAGGTATCCATTGTGGTTTTTAAAGATTACCAAAGATCAGGGAGGAGAGGAGTGAGGGCAAGGAGCAATGTGGCTATTGTCAGGGTCCTGGCTTTTATTCAGGAAGATAGGTTTGCAGGTGCTTATTCCATTACTGAAAGCAACTAACTAGATAATTAACTCTACAAATTAAAGTAGGGAAAAAAGAAGACCAGGGACTTTACTAGCCGGAACTCAGAAAAGCTCCATCAACAGGCCCTCCTTTTTCTCAATTCCGACCAAGCTGCTGGACAACCCCACTGGTGAGTTTCTGGATGGATCTACAATTTCTTTCTTAGTGAGAAAGGTAAGAAGACATAGTTTATTATAAGACGCCCCCCCAAAAGCCAAATTCCTGAAAAGACTGTAGGTAAGGCAAACCCCAAGTGGACTCATTAAAAAAAAAAAGTTTTTATAGTAAAATAAAGCACTGACATACAAAACTACACAAAACAAATGTACGCAGATGCCCTGGTGACTCCGGGGCAGGTGAAGAAGGGCACCTGTTTGGCCACCCCAGAAGCCCGTCCACGGGTCTGTCCCTACTGCAACCCCACCTTCTTCCAAAACTACCCACACTCCTGACTTACTTCCTTCTGTTTATTTATGGCTTTATCACACAGTGTGTATCCTTAGACACCATGGTTAGTCCTGCCCATTTTTTAGATGTCTCTTAAGCGACCAGTTCCTCCTCTATCTATTTATTTTCCTTGCGATGTATCTGTTGAAGACAGGCTGTCTAACCTGCAGTTTTCTACTGTCTGGATGTTGCTCTTGGTGCATGCCAACACATTCGAATGAACTCATTCTTAATGCAAATAATCACCCACTTAAAAAAAACCAAAATTGTATGCAAGCCATGTTCTTCAGGAGGCACAACCCACCATAATCACATTCTCATGAGTGTGTGGGCAAAGGGAGCTCTCACAATAGAGGTAATGAGGCAGGGAGGAAAACATGATCGGGGTTGCGGGGGGTTTGGGGGGGCGTGGAGCTCTCTGTGGAACTAGTGATTTATGAAAAATTTTTTTGCAATTGGAAGTGACTGGGGAATGCTTCTCCTTAATGTCTTCCAATATAGTTTGCTCTAGTAGGAAGTACATTTGGAATGAGGTTTGGCATCACGTTATGCTCTTGAGTCCAGG
>NW_011898843.1:0-1936 GCF_000151845.1 Pteropus vampyrus | reverse complement strand
TCATATTTTTTGGAATTCCTTTCTGCCTGACTCTGTGACAGTTATTCTGATGTTTTAGTTCTAACCACTTGTCTTCCTGCCTGCTAGTGCTTCTCTCCAGGTCCCATCTCTGGATCACCAGGAATTCCTCGGAGTTCTTCCCTAAACCCTCTTCTCATCTCTGCCCCCACCCAGTTCCCACTCCAAACCCCTCTACGGACTCCTCTCTTCTCAAGATTTTCAACTCTAGCCTTTAAGAACTACCTAGTGTATGAAATACCCACTGTATGAAATTTCTGAGGGGCAGGCTGGGCTAGGGCCCAGCAGTGACGTTGGAAGGCTGATCGGAACAAAGGATGGGCCTTCAATCTAATATGGCTTTCATGCTTCCATTAGCTCACTTCTCATGCTGGGCTGGGCTCGGTTTAAGCACGTTACACACATCATAACATTTAATCTTCACACCACCTTTCTGAGAAAGCATGATTATACCTATTTTCTACACATGAGAAGATTTCATTTCAGAGAGGGCAGCAGATAGGCGAGGCAGAGCTGAGCTGCGAACCTAGCTCCAGGACCAGGTCTTAACCATGAAGCTCTTCTGTTTGAGCAGATTTGTCCTTGTGTTTTTGGACAAACCACATCAGTTCTGCTGTGCCTGCCATGTAACCCCAGGCAGGTATGGGTACCCAGACCTCCCCACTGACCATCAGCTTCGCCATGAGGGTCTACTGGTGAAGGCAGGCAGTTGTGTGAGGTCTTTAGATCTCCCTACACTTCCCAGGCTGGAAGGTGGTGGGACTTCCAGGGACTATGCGGTTTGCAGAAGGACAAGGGCCTCAACAAACTGCGTAGATCGGTTCATGGAAAACCACTCTACTGATTTGATTAAACGTCAAAGAAATCCTGGATCAGGGAGATGTGGGAAGAGGGCAGAGACATGCATGATTCTGTTTTCAGACCAGTAACATGCTCTTGAGCCGTTCCTGCTGAAGAGGCACTGTGGCGGGGGCCTTTATACCCTCTCCGTGAATCATTTTAATGTCTTCTGAAACACCACCTCCTTTCCCCACAGATCCATGGTTCATACCACCAACTACTACATGGAAATAAAATATGTGAAGGCTTTTTCTTCTAGTCTGTTCCTAACTTTTTTTCTACTGATCACCTCATTTTGTCATCCCAGTTTGGAGAACTCGGGGTGAAGATGAATGTTGAAATAGCCATGGAGTTTCATTTATTCATCATGTCTTTCTTACTCATCAGGAGTCAGCCCTGAGATGACCAGTATGGAGCTTAGTTAGGTTCAGCCTGGGCCGCTTACTCCCAAGGCCCATACACAAACAGACCGGCTGGATCAGAGCTCAGCAGGGAGGTGAAAGAGACAGAAAAAAAGCTCACAGAAATGTGCATTTGCCCTCAGACAGATCTTGTACCGGAGGTCCCTGCCTATTCCTACCGGAACACAGGGAGTTAAAAACAAAACAACCCTTGAAACTGAAACCTAATTCTCCATGGCAATTTATTAAATAACTAAGGATTTCTAGGCCTTATTAAAATAAATGTTTAGTGTATTCTCTTATCCTCTGACGTTCACTTCTTCACTTGTCAGCACCTGCTGGCAGCAGCTGGAGTAATCTCACCAATTTTGCAATTTTGCTGTATGTGCAAATCAATTTGATTTTCTCCCAAAAAGATAAAAATCAGTAAAGTGATTAAGTTACGATTAAGGCATGTCATTGAAAACATAGACAACATGAAAAGGCTGAGGACTTGCCCCAAGGTCACCCCTGACTTCCTTCTACCCAAGTTAAATGATTTTTTCACCTTATTCTCCTTGCCTGCTCCACTGTGATATTGTGGGTGATCAACAAACCATCTCTACCTTCTTGAAATCCTCTCCTCTTTTGGCTTCCCTCATGGTATTCTTATGCTAGGTTCTCATCCTGGCTCTCGT
>NW_011898842.1:1001-3632 GCF_000151845.1 Pteropus vampyrus | reverse complement strand
TTTTTTTTTTGTTGTTTGGTTTTTGTTTTTGATACTAGCCATCCCAATGGGTGTGACCCAATTTTTTTAATTTACTTTTTGTACTGCTAAATGAGTGAGTGTCTCACTTTGGCTCATCATGCTTACTGGGCACTATTAATACTATGAATTTAACATTTAATAAGTACCTTCATGTAATAGGAACTGAACTGAGTTCTTTAACTTATGTTATTTAATCCCCACAACAATAATTTTTTTGGCAAACTTAATTGAGATATGCCTACAGGAAAGTGAACACATCATAAGTGTACAGATTAATAAATTTCACAAACTCTACATATACCTACGTAACCAGCACTTAGATCAAAAGCTAAAACATTACCAGCACCCAGAAATTCCCTTTGTGCTCTCTCCCAGTTCTACCCAGTCCCCCAATCCCCACTTACTCACAATAAAAAGCAATGATAACTAACACCTTGGCTTTAAACCCATTTTATAAAATGGTTCATAATTTTATAAAAATTTTATAAAATGGAATTTTATAAAAACGGAATCGTAGAAAAAAATCTTTCATATTTCTTTGATGAATAGTGAAATTGAGCACTATTTTCATGTTTATTAGCCGCTTGGATATCTTCTTTTGTGGGGAGTCTGTTCAAGTCTTTTGCCTGTTTTTCTATTAGGTTTTCTTTTTTTCTTTTTAAATGTGCAAGTCCTTTATATATTCTACAAACGAGTCCTTTGTGTGCTGTATATTGCAAATATCTTTTCTCATTTACCTTTGCACTCAGTGGTGTCTTTTGATGAACAGAAGTTTTAAATTTTAATCTAGTCCAGTTTATTGTTTTATTTTAATGGTTAATACTTTTTGTGTTCTGTTTAAGAATCTGCCATCCTCCAAGGTCATGAAGACATTTCATATTTTATTTTAGAATATTTATTAGTTTTTCTTTTACATTTAGATTTATAAGGCATCTGAATAAATTTGTATGTATTAGATGAAGTAGGAATTTGAGATTCACTTTTTTCCATGTGGATAGCCAATTTAAAATGAATAAGATTATGAATTTGGCCGAATACAAACTCCTTTATGAAATTCTCCTATAGAATCCAACTTATTAACTAATTAGTTAATTTTAATTAATTCAATAAACACTTTTTGCCCATCCAGTATTTGCTAGTTTATCTGCATTGCTAAGGGAAGGCCTCTCTAAGAGCTGACATTTGAGCTCAGACCTGATTAGTGAAACAGCCACGAGTGGAGTTGGGGAAGAAAATTCCAGGAAGAGGAAACAAGTAGGTAGATAAAAGCTTGACACATTCAAGGTACAACAAGAAGGCCAGCGCGGCTGAAGTACAATGTTCAAGAAGATGCGGAGCACAAGATAATTCTTTCGAATGTGAGATCAAAGGGAAGAACAGACTGATATCACTCCAGACAATGGAGCAGTGGCTATGAAGTTCTGAGGGAAGACGTTCTTCAACCTAGAATTCTCTCAATCGAGAGTGAGGGCAGAATAAAGTCATTTCCGACTTACAAGAACTTTTACCTATAAAGCAAAGTTTCTTAGGATTTTTACATGGTGATCTACTCGAAGAAGGCGAGGGCAAGAGGGAGAGAGGAGCCGACCCAGGAAGATGATGAGAAGAGCCACCGTGAGAGCAAGTGTGGGTTCCCGGGGGGAACAACTGGGTCAGACTGGAGCAGGTCTGGAAGATGTTCTGAGTATTTTCAGCTGCTATTTGTGCCCCTTCCAATCCATTTTCCACAATGTCGCTCATGTAAACTTGATAAAGTTTTAGATTAGCTTCCCCCCTCAGTTTAAAATCCTTTGATGGCTCCCCATAAGTTTCAGAATAAAATTCAACTTTCATCGCAATATAAAAGGCCCTTCGTTACTGACCCCCGCCCAATTCTCACCACTCGGCGTGGCCACTCGGTCCCTCGGCTCCAATCACTGACCTTTCAACAGACTTCTAAAGCTACTTGCCACATTGGAGCCTGTTTATCCGCTGTTCTCTCTCAGCAAGGAAACCCTCTTCTCTTTCCCTGGTAGATTCTTCCTTGTTTTTCAAACCTCATTATCTTGGGGAAACTTTCCTTGCCCACCCTGTGCTCTCTTCCCACCCACCACTGGCTTAAGTCTCTGTGATTCTACTGCATGATTTCTCTCTGTTGCTCACCTCCAGTATCATCTGCCTCTTATTATTTATTTATCTGTTCTCACTAGATTATGATCTCTCTGAGAGGAGGGACTGCATTTTAATCATTGTCGAAGTTTCTAGAATGGCTTCTCTTACTCAGACTGCTTAGGTGAAAATCTCAGCTGCATTACTTGCTATGTTGTCTTGGGAACGCTGAGTCTAGTTCCTCACGTGTAAAATAATGTGGTGTTTTTATCTGCAGCACCTGGCATGCAGAAGGGACTCAGTAAGGTGTGTGGAATAAATCCATGCAGATGGGCAGAGTTCCCCGGAGTGGGAACCTCTCAGCAGGGGAGTAAGGATGACTCACTCTCTTGATTCCTCCTCTCCCCTCCCCTCCCTTGGAGAAGTGCTCAGCTTCCTCTCTAGGACCGTTATGACTTGGGGGTTATAAGGAAAATCTGAAAAATGCAGGCTCTTTTCCTTTTCATGTTTATCCATGTATCG
>NW_011898842.1:0-413 GCF_000151845.1 Pteropus vampyrus | reverse complement strand
CCTCTTATTATTTATTTATCTGTTCTCACTAGATTATGATCTCTCTGAGAGTAGGGACTGCATTTTAATCATTGTCGAAGTTTCTAGAATGGCTTCTCTTAGTCAGACTGCTTAGGTTAAAATCTCAGCTGCATTACTTGCTATGTTGTCTTGGGAACGCTGAGTCTAGTTCCTCACTTGTAAAATAATGTGGTGTTTTTATCTGCAGCACCTGGCATGCAGAAGGGATTCAGTAAGGTGTGTGGAATAAATCCATGCAGATGGGCAGAGTTCCCCGGAGTGGGAACCTCTCAGCAGGGGAGTAAGGATGACTCACTATCTTGATTCCTCCTCTCCCCTCCCCTCCCTTGGAGAAGTGCTCAGCTTCCTCTCTAGGACCGTTATGACTTGGGGGTTATAAGGAAAATCTGAAA
>NW_011898841.1:5083-7177 GCF_000151845.1 Pteropus vampyrus | reverse complement strand
GTTGGAGGGCTAGGTAGAAGGGAGACTTATAGAAAAGAAAAGCATCTGGATCAATCCCTAGGCTTCTCAGAAGGCAATCAGGAGGATAACAGGAAGCTAGCAGAGGCTAAGACATGTCCCAGGACATTTACAAGAGACCCCTGCCTGCCATAGCTCCCACCATCTCACACCGCAGAACCCAGCCCCATCACTTACTCTTTCCATCTCCTCGTAGACTAGAGCCCCTGCCCCAGGACTTGGGTGTCACCCCAAGTGGTGGGTGCTAAGAGGATTCCACTCCCTCTGCCCAAACAGATAAGAAATGGAAAATGGAAAAAGGTTGACTCTGGCCACACTGTCAGGGGATGCTGTCACTGGTTCTGAAGCCAAACTGACTGGGTTTGAATCATGCTTCTTGTCCCCTAACTCTGTACCTTAATTTTGCTACCTATGAAACAAAGATGACCATCGTACCTAACTCAGGGGGTCAATGTGAGGATTTTAATTTATCTAATACACTTAAAATAGTACCAGGCACATAGTAAGAGCTCAATAAATATTAGCTTTTTCTTTATATTATTTTATTTAATCCTCACAAATGTTTTGCTAGTAAGAATTACTGTTAGTCTTATTATTTTACAGATTTTGGGTGTTAACAATGTGCCAAAGATCATGTAACCAGTCAGAAGTACTGTTGGGGTTTGAACCCAATTCTGTTGGCACCAGTATTTGCTGTATCACACTATCTAACAGTCTCACCTGCATGCTTTTTCTTATTCACAATGAGTTCTCTTTTTGTTCTGAGGCCATTATTTCTCTGTTAAAAAGAAAAAAAAAAAAAAGGATAATTCAGGCAAAGTTTTGTAATGTTGTACTTCATAAGGCTTTTTTGAGTTTCTCAGACAAATTGAAATCATGGATCTAAAATCCAAGCCAGGGATGATGAGAAAGTAGCAAGAGAAGGCCTCACTGAGGCAACTTTTGCACACAAACCTGAAGGAGATGGGGAAGCGAAGATCCCTGGAGAAAGAACTTTCCAGGCAGAGAGAACAGCACATGCAGAGGTCCTGGAATCAGAATATACCTAGCATATGAAAGCAGTGAGAGGAGGCCAGAGTAGCTGAGTGGAATGGGTGAGGGGAGAGGGGCAGGAAGTGCGGTCGGAGAGCATCTCCGCGAGGCAGGAAGATCTTTATAAGCTATAGCAAGGGCTTAGCTTTTACTTGAGTGAGATGGGAACCCACTGGAGAGTTCTGAACAGAGAAATGACGTGCTCTACTTTATTTTTTAGAAGGCTCAATGCTGCAGCTATACAGGGAATTGATAAGCACAGAAGCAACGAGAGCATTTTAGGAGTTATTGAAATTGTACCAGTGAGAGACAACGAAAGTGTGGATCAAAGTAGTAGCCATGGAGGTGGTGAGAAGTGTTTGAGTTCTGGATATATTTTAAAGATAAAGCCAAAACAAACAAAAATAAAGAGCCAATGGTTTAGATATGGATTATGAGAAAAATCAAGCATAAAAATAAGTTTAGTGCCTATGCAGCTAGAGAGATGGTGATACCACTTGTCGAGACAGGAAAGGAAGAACAACTGTGGTGAAGAAGAAAAAATTGAGTTTCATGTGGGACATATTAAATTGAGGGGCTTATTGGGAAAGTAGATAGTAGATATGTGAGTGTGGAGTCAAGGCAGTGGTCTGAGAGAGATATAAGTTTGAGAGTTTTGGGAGTCATCAGCGGGTAGAGAACATTAAAACCGTGATCCCAGATAAAAGTATCAAGAGGATATACACAGGGAAGAGGGATTTCAAGGATTACTAAAGCCAATCTATCTGCTTTTCCTTCATGAAAGGGGTCATTGGAGTGAATGTATTGAACTAGAAGAGATCTCCAAGACAGTTTAGTCCAAGATCCTTATTTTGCAATTAGATCATCTAAGCTACAAGAGAGAAGTGACCTATCCAAGGCCACAGAGCTAATGATGATCATGTTCAGACAAGAACCCAAGATTTCTGATTCTAAGTCTACTACATTAGCTTCAGTTGCCTAGAAAGTGATGGGTTCTAAAAATGCCAGAAGGAGAAAGAAGAGGCGGTAGAGAGGAAAAACAGG
>NW_011898841.1:0-2213 GCF_000151845.1 Pteropus vampyrus | reverse complement strand
TTTCTTATTTCTTTTTTTTGGTAAATTATCATATCCAACTAAATTGATTTCCTGATACCACATTACAGAGTAACCTTGAGCTCTTTCCAGACCCTTTCCCACTTTTTCTGCTCTTCCAGGGTAATTTTTTTAATGTGAATTCCCGGGTGCTGTTTGGGCCATGGTCTGTAGAGCTGGAGCTTTCAAAGAGAATGACAGTCTTGGTGCATGTAGGTATTATCTGTCCTCTCTTGTGCCAGGGCTTGTTTCCAAATTGGAGACCTATCTCTTGATGTAACTCTTTGTGTCAGTGTCTTTCTCTCTCTGTCTCTGTCTCTCTCTCTGTCTCTCTGTCTCTGTCTCTGTCTCTCTGTCTCTCTGTCTCTCTCTCTCTCTCTCTCTCTCTCTCTCTGTCTCTCTGTCTCTCTCTCTCTTGCTTTTGCTCTCTCTCCCCATCTCTGAAAAAATCTTTCTTCCATGTGGAGTCAGGCCTGGGGCTGCAAACCCAATTCAGAAAGGCTTGGGTGACAGCTCTGGGCATTATGAGAAAACTCTCTCTCATACTTTGAGTTTCTTATTCCCTCTTCCTCCTATTCTGGAGGGTATATTCTGGGCTGTCTCCTTCGACTGGCTAGAAATGGTAAACTTTAACTACAATCAGGGTTTCAGATCAGCAATTCCCAGTCACTGCCTATCATGAATATCTGGACTGTAAAAACAGAGGGCAGAAGGAGGAGGAGAGAAAAGGGGGAGGAGAAGAAAAGAAGACATTTAGGAGCTCATTAGAAAATATAGGTGTCCCCATCCCACACTAAACTTACTAAATGTTAGACAGGCCAGGCCCAGCCATGTGCGTTATTAAAGCTACCCAAGTGATACTGATCTCCAGGTAGCTTTGAAAGTTGTTATTCTAGACTGGTTCTAAGATAGAAAAAAAAATAAGAGTTCTGCTTCTAAGTAAATCCTGCGATTTGAATTCTCCTTTGGGGTTTGGGACCCAAGCTCAAACTAAGCAAAACTTTTTTTTCGCTTCCTTGACGTGAAGGGATACAGCTCCTTCAGGGATAGGGTGGGAAGATTGATTTTCAGATAAATAACATATTTTTTTAGTGTGACACTATTCATTGTTTAGAAGTATTTGTCATTTTTCTGACATTCATATAAAGTACCCGGAACAACACCTGAAAGATGGTAAGCCTCAATTAGTATTAGCTAGTAATATTAGCATTACTAGCATTTTAATCTCACCACCAGTTTGTATAGTTCCTTGTTAGATTGTATCAGAATTTGACTTCAACTCTGAGTCAAATTAACTTATCAAATAAAAGCTGCTTCTGGGTTGATGCAAACCCCATGGTATTTTCAGCACTTCCCTTTCAAGCTGAAAGGGTCCTGATTATTAAAAAAAATTCTCAAAATCTGTGTGTCCTTGCCACAGATAAGGAGCCATCATTGTCATCAGAGTATGCATGTTTACATCACACCTCGCTCTAAGCCAGCTGGGGGCCAGCAATGCTTGACATACAGCTGTGTTGGCCTCTGGCTTCCGTGGGAAGGCTTGGCTGCAAGTGAGGACCCCCTCACTTCCTTGAATTCATTCAAATGATTCATTCCTGATAATCCCTGCCCTTCAATTTACAGAGAACAATCATTAGAATTTGCTATTAAGCCTCTGGAGACAGCTGTCCATTGTCTCCTCATTCTTCCAGTTATGTATTTATGGACTCCAAACATCACTTATTTATGTCAACAGCAGTCTCCTTATCAACAGTGGTGCTTACTTGGAACTGCTCATACCTCTACTTTCCAGCATTTTTAACAATCATCTAATCTTAGGCACAGTTGAATTCTTGGGTAGGTTCTTTGGCATCAATATTTATGGGATTATGTTTCCTCCTCTATAAATAGAATAAGTTCCAATACAGTGTCTCTCTACTCTCTGTCCTGGACTCACATGTGCACACATGCTTAACACACACACACACACACACACACACACACACACACACACACACACACGGAAAGAGCAGATCTCTAACTAGAATCTGAAAGAAATCATGACTCAAATAAAACTGTTTTACAGGCAGAGGACCTATAAAACCTTGGTTTTATTTTATCTCTTATTTTATAAGTTTTTGATAACATTTGCATTGGGATCTGTCTTTGTATAGAAATCCTTGGGCCATTTGCCTTTAAGAGTTTCTTTGTGTTCCTTTAAGTGGGCAGATATAGTA
>NW_011898840.1:4969-6902 GCF_000151845.1 Pteropus vampyrus | reverse complement strand
TGGACATGTGATATTGAGGGATATTCAAAATTATTGAACCCATGTAAGTGCTATGGTCCCTTTGCGCAAAAACACAGCTTCTCATTATGCAAGTCGTATGTGTAATTTTTGAAGTAGAAAAACAAGTGCAATAAGCTGTTAAAAAAAAAAAAAACATTCAAAAGCACACGAATCGACAAGCTAGTATGTGAAGCTGAGCTAAAGCATCTCCTTTAGTTTTCAGCAGGAGGTTCCACTAATTATTAATTTAACAGCGGTTCCATATAATAAACACACGCACTTAAACTTCCCCTCTCGAAATAGGTCCAAGGCGACCGCAGAAACACTCAGCACTTCTATTGCTCACTACTCTCCCACGGCGCGTGTTAAAGCATGACTCTGCTTAGAAATCACATCTTATTTTCGAGACTCTCAAAAGATTTAGGCATCTGACTGTTTCCTAGTTGTTTGTCTATTAATAGATCCTTCAACAAACTAAATCTTTGTTTGCTCATGAAATTCCACCCGTGGTGTCTATTCGGGCCGGTTCTTCGATGCACACTGGTTACTTCAAGCTGCTTCTCTTCAGCATGAGTGTCAGAGCACAGGGCATGTCAGGTCAACTCCACACACTCTGTTATTTTTGTTGGCACACTACCCCAGTATTCAGTGTCCCCGAAGGGACACTCGTCATTTAAGATGCTTTCTACAGTCACATTCCTTGGTCATAAGTTTTCATCACATATTCACACATATACACAGTCCAATTAAATGAAAAACTGGTAAATTTAGAAAAAATTCTAATGAGAGCCATTTCTTGGGAAATTTACATTGTCATCTTTGGACGTTCCATGCTCTTAAAAAAAATAGCTTTCTTTATAACCAATCTGTGCTATTATCGATAAATTTCTCTAATAATACTGTTCCCAAAAACTTTCTTAACCAAGACACAAAATATAATTTATTTTTGTTACCATAAACTATTGGACAAAATTAACTCAGTGCCGCCTAAAACTTTGTAATATAAACTTAAAATAAAAAGTTAATTCTCTTTTAAAACTTTTTCTGTAAGTTACTGAGAATAGCCTGAGGTTTATTCTTTCCATGAAATATTAATTTTACATTAATGTTTTTTCCTCGTTTTGGAATGACTCATAAGTACTCTATATTTTTTAAATGATTTAGTTTGAATCTGCCTTTTGATTTTAAATATTAATGGCTTTTAAAAACAAGTGGACCCTACCAAAGGAGAAATGATAATATTCTCAGCAGTTACAATCAAGCTTAAATTTGAGGGCACACTAGTGTACAGACATACGATTATGCCCATGTAGCAACAAACACCAAGACTGCAGTAATTTTCTGTTGCTGCCCTAATAAACTACCAAAAATTTAATGGCTTAAAACAACACAATTTTCATATTTTACAGTTCTGTAAATTAGATATCTGACACAGGTGTCACTGGGCAAAAAAATCAAGATTTCAGCAGAACTGCATTTTTTTTCTGGAGGCTCTGGGGAAGAATTAATTTCTTTGCGTTTTCCAGCTTCTGGAGGCTGCCTAGATTCCTTGGCTCATGGCCCCCACTCTCCATCTTCAAAGCCAGCATCGTTGCATCTCTGTGACCACGTGTCCATGGTCACTCTCCCTCTGATTCTGAACTCTGCCTCCCTCTTCCACTTTTAAGGACTCTTGTGATTACATTGTACTCACTTCATTCATCTGGAATCATCTTCTTATCTTAGATACAGCTGATTCACAACCTTAACTTCGTCTTCTTAATACCTTAATTCCCCTTTTTCCTGAAAGGTAATACATTCATACGATATGGGGCTTAGAATGTGAACATCTTTAGGTCCATTATCCTGCCTATCAGAGAAAGTAGTACATGAGGTGACTGTCAAGAAAAACCAATTCTATAGAATATTAATAACTGACCAACTTTTGTCAACT
>NW_011898840.1:0-2084 GCF_000151845.1 Pteropus vampyrus | reverse complement strand
TGCCCCTTTGGTTTTTAGTTGCTGTTTGCAGCAAGAACATTTGACATGAGATCTAAGTTCCACCCTCCAAACAAAGGTTGAAGCGCATGATACTGTGTGGTCAACGACAGGCGCCATGTTGTGCAACTGATTTCTAGAACTTATTCATCTTGCATTTTTATATGCAACGTATACCAATAAATCCCCATGTACCCCATCCGCCTGGCTCTACTATTGCATTCTCTGCTTCTGTGAGTTTGACTGTTTTAGATTCTATACGTGAGATCACGCAGTGTTTGTCCTTCTGTGTCTGGCTTATTTCACTTAGCGTACTGTTCTCCAACTCCATCCGTGTTGCTGCGAATAACAGGATTTACTTCTTTTTTTACTTTTAAATACAATGTTTTGTTTTGTTTGTTTTCTTTTTAACTCCCACCTATGCATGACTAGTGGGGAAAGAGAATGTCATGTTAATGTGTGCATGAAAGCAAACAGTACACCCGTCTTTTCTTAAAAACATGCTTTTTATCATATACTTTTCTCTAAGCAAATTATGGGTTTATCTTTGATGCCGCATCCACCAGGTGCTGGTATTCCTCTTGACAATCTCTGACCTCCCTGGGAATCCTGCTGTCTCTCCAGGCCCACCTCTCCGTGCAATTCCCCACGCTCCAGACCAGGAGTTGCAAACTACAGCCCAGGAGCCAAATCCAACCTACTTTCTGCTTTTGTCAATAAAACTTTATTGGCGCGTAGCCATGTCCATTTGTATACAAATTGTCTATGACTACTTTCCCTCTATAACGGTAGTCCTGAGTTCTTGCTGCAGAGACCCCATGGCCCACAAAGCCTAAAATATTTATTATTTGTCTCTTCACAGAAAAAGTTTGTCTGCCAACCCCTGCTCCAGATCAATACTTGCATCAAATTCACTTGTGGCACTATTGGTGCTCAGGTCTCATGCACAGACACTGGACTTTACCGGGCCTGGGCAGGCTCCGGATATCTGAATATTGACCTAGGTCAGAGGAGGGTGGGATGCACACCACCCGCGCTCAGGCCTCCTGTTGGCTTCTCCAGGAGGTTCTTCTCTGTAAGTCAACTGTTCTGCTTCCTGAGCTTTAGGTCCTAAAAGAAGGGCGGGTAGAGATTTTGACACCGGACACTCAGCAGGCTGCCAGCGTGCTCTCAAGGTGAACGCTGGTGCTCCTGTGGGAATCACATGTCACTTTGTTTTCCCGGCATTCACCCTCTTCCCTTCTGTAAAGATGCCCTGGGCACGCGTTAAGAAATCACTTCTCGTTCACAGCCATGCCACCCTGAACAAGCCTGACCCTGCCTGATCTCGGAAGCTAAGCAGGGTCGGTCCTGGTTAGTACTTGGATGGGATGGGAGACCACCTAGGAAGACCAGGTGCCGTAGGCGTAAAAAATAAAAGATAAGGGATTGTAAACTGACAAGGTCCTTACAATCTGTGAGGTCAACCAAGGTTTGCCTTGCCTGAAAAAAAAAAAAAATTAAATTTAAAAAAAACAATAATTAAATAAATAAATAAGTAGGTAAATAAATAAATAAAATCACTTCTCCCCAACCTTCTATCCAAGTGGTTTCAGGATTAGACATTTGAGTCAGGCCTGACCCATTAAACTATTCTGTCCCCTGTGACTGAGTCAGAGATGCCCATGTCACTCCGGCCAAGCCAGCCCATCTCACATCACTAACTGAGCTAATAAATATGTACTAACTGCCTATTTTATTAATGTCCCATTGCTACTTTGACGAATATTCATAAACTTAATGGCTTAAAACAACACGAAGTTATTACCTCATAGTTTTCGTAGGTCAAGAGTCTGGTGAGCTCCACCTGGTCTCTGCTTAGAGATTCACAGGCCAAAATCAGGGTGTCTACAGGGCTGTGTTCCATTCAGTCCTTTGTGGCTGTAAGACTGAGGTCCCCAATTCCCAGTTGTCTGTCAGCTGAAGGCTGTTCTCAGCTTCTAGACGCATCCTTCGTCTCTGGCTGCTGCCCCCTGCCAGCTACATTGCGTCTCTTCCTTCCTAGTTACAACTCTCTCTCTCTCTCTCTCTCTCTCTCTCTCTCTCTC
>NW_011898839.1:2858-4169 GCF_000151845.1 Pteropus vampyrus | reverse complement strand
TTCAAGCTATTATTCATTATTGAGGCATTTGTTAATAATAAATAAAATTTTGACTGTAAGAAATTCGACAATTTCTATATACACTCAAAAAAAAAAAAAACCCCCGAAAACTGTTACTATATTTATATAGTTAAAACTTATGATATATTTTCAGAATGGTTCTATTTGGGCACTTACAGTTTGATAATCCATTCTGATTTCTCATAGCCTGGACATATAGCCATTCTTACTTGATCACATGGATACGTGTTGGGAAGCAGGAAGATGAGAACATAGAGCAGATAACCTTTCAATGGGATGCCAATCTCTATGAGTTTGTCCCAGATTGTCTTTCCAGTCTCATTATTTATTGCCCTCAAGCCTTTTTCTCCAGTATTTCAGTGATTTCTGCTTGCTTGAGTCCTTTTTGTACCTCGTACTTTTGCCCAAGCTTTTCTTTCAATTTGAGATCTTGTCTCCCATTTTCCAATTCCTAAAATAATTCACCTAAAAAACCTAAAACAATTTCTCTCTTCTCCATGATATTTTTTTCTAATGTCAAATTGTGTTCCCCCTATGCCTCCATCATAAGTTTTGGAGGTCAATAAATATTTAAAAATTCTGCTCTGTATTATAGTTTGCTATCATTTACCTTTAAAAAAAATGCTGAATGAAATAAGTCAGACAGAGAAAAATAAATACCATATGATTTCACTTATATGCAGAATCTAAAGAACAAAATGAACAAATTAATCAAAAACAGACTCATAGATATAGAGGACAATTTGTGACAGAGAGGATAGGATATGGGGGCTGGGAGAATGGGGTGAAGGGTTAAAGAAGTACAAATTAGTAGTTGATAGATGGTCACGGGATGCGGAGCATGGCATAGAGAATGCGGTTAGCATTAATGGAATGGCTAGGTGAAGAGCCAGAGGAGAGAAAAAACAATTAGGGGGATTGTTTTATAAACTATATAAATGTCTAAACAATATACTGTATACTTGAAACTAATAATGACAAAAAGACTTCAGTGGTACTGTGAACATAAACTGTTACATTGAACATTATTTATTTTGCATCCTCCAACACCTTGCACATAATAGCTGCTTAATATTATTATATAATCATTTTAATTAAAAACAATAAAGTATTTCAACCAGGCTTTTAAAAATCTTTTTTTTTTTTTTTTTTTTAGACACCTCTTTATCATACTTTAAAAGTCACTCTAACTTGTCCCCATCAATGATTGGTAGCATGGAAGAAACTATGAAATCCAGGTTAAATAGTAGTAATTGACCTCATGTTCATTCTCAACATCAGAGGCTGACA
>NW_011898839.1:0-343 GCF_000151845.1 Pteropus vampyrus | reverse complement strand
TTCTCTCTCTCTCCCATCCATCCTTCCATCTGAGTTTTGATACAATTATTGTATTCATCAATCCACATGACAGTTTTCTCTAACACTTACCCTTCCAGTACTTGTTGGCCCTTAAGTCCTTACATCTACCCCTGCACTTTTCTTTACTCTGGTATGTATTATGGGGTGGCTGGTGCTGTATTTCCTAAGGATTCTAGCTGCTGACTTCCACTTAAGTATAGCCCATGGAAGGTATTGTTGAAAGATTGTTATCTGGTGGTAGAGAGGAAATAGAATTCCTCCTCCTCTCTTTCCATCTTCCATTATGTGGAGTGGTTGTGTCTCCTGTGTGGATGCAAATTCT
>NW_011898838.1:0-3639 GCF_000151845.1 Pteropus vampyrus | reverse complement strand
CGGCGGCGGCGGCGGCTCCTCCGGCCTCCCTGTCCCTCGCCTTTAGTTTGACCTTTCCCTCCAGTGTGTCTGAGGGAGAGCGTCGGTGCGCGCGCGTGTGCATGTCTCTGTGTGTGCGCGCGCGCGCGCGTGGGGAAGGGGCCGGGTTCGCTCCCTGACGCCTGACGTCACTGTCATGGCAACGGCAGCCTCGCCCCTCGCCTCCCGTTTCCTGCCCCCGCCCCCTGTGCACGTTCCGGAGCCTCACGTGCTCACTCACACACACGCACGCACGCACGCACGCACGCACGCTCGGGGCGCGTGCGCCCAGCGCGCCGGGTGGCGGGGCGGGGCTGGGAGGTCATTCGGGCCGGCTCGGCGCCTCCCTGAATTCCACCAATCCAGTGACGAGGACCGTGGGCGGGGCGCGCTCTGCTGGCCGAGCGGCGTGAAAAATTTCCCCAGGCGGGACACGAGCCCTTCCTGAGCGACTTAAGCTTGCTAGGTGGTGAAAGGGGTGCGTGGCCTGGGAGTTTAGGGAGGAGGAGGAGGGGGCTGTCGGGTGGTTGAGGGAAGGGAGCCCCGGGCCCCAGTTTGGAGCAGGTCAACCGGTATCAGACTGGGACCGCGTAGTCAGGCCACTTCGGATGGCGGTATGGCCTCGCCGCTTTGCTGTGTGACCTTGGCCGTGTTACTTGAACACTCTGAACTGAGCCCACAACCTCCTTATTTTACGAATGGGGACACAGAACGCAAGAGAGACTTAAAAGGTTAAGTGACTTGTTCAGTGTCAGGTAGTGGCAAGAGACTCAGGCTTCAAGTTCAGTACTCTGCCCTCAGTGGCCTTCCCTCAGCCAAAGAGAGAAAAAAGTTCCAGGAAAACCTTCCAGAACTTCCTTGGCTGTCTGTATCTCTTTTCTTAGTCCTCGCCCACCCACCTCCCATCCCCGCAAAAATTTAGTTAGAACTTTGCATAAAAAGGCGGGACACCCTTGGTGCCACTTTTGGAGGACAGATATTTGGTTTCTCCATTTGGACCTGAATAAAGAACAGAACGGTGCTTTTTCTCAGTTCTTTTGAGGTGTCTAGGTTTCTTCTAAAGTTTTGGTTAAAGTTTAGACTCAGCAACAGGGAGCTCCAGGTTCTCTGCGGTTTCTAGCTAGCTAAGGAAAGATTAACTCAGTGAACCGGCATTCACCCAGCGTCCACCAAGTAGGCCAGAATGCCTTTCCAGCCCTGAAGGAGTATGAGACCCCAACGCTGTGCAGGCACCTTATTACAGACTCACTGGTGACCTCGTCATTCCTCAGACTTGTGCTTAGAGCTCTTTCCTCTAACTTAGCTCTTGATCACTCACTGCCTCCTTGTATTTCTTGACCGTTGTAGTACCATACAACTAGACTTGCTGTCACCTTTTTAAAAAGTACTGTTCTGCCGCCTTCCTTGTCTTGTAGCCCCAAACCTAAGGTAAAGGACATCACCTAGTTCCTCAAACATGCCCTTATATTTCTCACTTTCAAGGAATTTATTCACTTGATCCTTTCAAGTTCCAGCTAAAATGTAGTCTTTTCCAAAAAGTCTTGCTGGATCACTCAGTTGGAGTGAAATAGTTTCAAGAGCACTTGGTATATACCTTGCTTTGAATCCTATTCCTAGTAGACGGTGTTCTGTGTTTTATGCACGTGTCGCCCACAGAAAACTCTTCCAAACATCTTTGTATAGGTTGGCTGTTCTTATTCCTTGCTCCCATAGCGTCTTATGGTCTAATATATCATGTATTACGCATTCCTTTAAGACTCGATTTCTTTTCCTTCCCCATCACATTAAAACCCTTTAACGGCAGGAATCGTGTCTAGTTCCACTCTGCATTTCCAGCACCTTCACTATAGCAACGCTCCTGAACAACTAGCTATTGAATGGCTGAATGGACTCCCTATTTCATAAAGTTATTAAGGGCAGGCTTTATCTTGTTTATATCTCAGAACCAAAGATTTTTCTGGAAAGTTATGAGTTCTCCGTAAATCTTGGACTACAATAAAATGCACCAGGAATTACGTGGTCACACTCATGCAATGAAAACCGGTGTCGGCAGTAGCACAAAATACTGAATACAGCAAGAAGCATGAGATGCAGGGAAGAAGAGGTAGTAATTTCTTCCTAAGTGCTGCTAGGGACCTAGAGTGAGAGATATTCAGATGTTAAGAATGAGATAATAGGCAAATTACTCTCAGGTGTACCAGTGATGTTGGTTCCCAGAAAGGAGAAAAAAATGCAAAGAGGAGTCTTGAAAGAGAACAAGCAGCATTTGCTTCCTCTAACTGGCAGCACTTGTTCCTTTGTCTAATTAGGCACAATATTCTAAAGCCAGTGGTATTCTCGTATTTAGTATAGTTCTTCTTTTGATATGCTACTTAACTGACTAGGCGTGTGTGTAAATCCTTGCTAAACTAGCCCTCTCATTTTCGACCAGGTTAATGGCGTTGCCAAACACCCAGTAGCATGAGTCACTCTCAGCTTATCTCCATCTCCCTTCTGTCAGTCTTTGAGTCCTTCGAAGTCTTCCTCTTAAATGGCAGTGGTAGCCACCTCTTCATGGGCCAGTCCAGCCCAACTTCTACCATTCCCCCAGACTCCAGAGGGACTTTTCTGAGGGGCAGGAAATTGGGCGTGTCCCCAGGCAGCTTAAAAGTCTCCCAGGGCTCTTCCTCACCTCTTTAGGAAATAAACTAAACTTCTTGAGTGGCTTTTGATCCTTCATCCTCAGCTAATTTCTTCAGCCATGTCCCCCACTATGTTTGCAAGAACTATTTAGTTCCACAGACGTTTAAAACTTGCAGAAACCTCATACATATCCTGTTCTCTGTACACATAGGTTCACCTACCTAAAATTCTCTGCTCAGGCCCTTCTCTCACAGGTTAATCTCACCTGTGCTTTCTAGGACTCTGAGACCATTCATGCTATATACTTCTGGTATAGCTCTTCTTATTCTGTGTTATAAATATATTGTATGTGTTTACATGTCTTCACTGGAATGTGAGCTACTTGCGGGCAGGGGCCTTGGCTTATTTTTCTTCATGTTTGTAACTCTTAACACCTACCAGTGTGCCTGGCACAAAATGGGCACTCAATAATTGTTTATTGAATGGATGACTATTGTAGGCAGCATGAAGTGAAAAAGCTAATACATTTCTTTGATTCTCATGGAGCCATCCCCAGTATTATGCCAGTAATAAGTAGGTACTGAAAATAACAAGTAAATGAGAGCATATTAATGAGGTGTGAAAAATCTACCACATATCAGGAACTTTATACTTTTCATTCATTAGCTTAGTTAATCCCCCATCAACCCTATCCTGCAGGCAGTGGTGCAGATAAGGAAACTAATGCTTCAGAAGGGGAGCTGACTGGGCCAAGGTCACACTTTCATTTGTTGGCCAAGTCAGGATTAGATTAAAGTTCACCTAATTTGGAAATAGACTATTATGGAAGGTATTCTGCTGACGTGATAGTGACTTTTACGTCTCCTCTTGTCCTTGCCTGTTTTGTCATGACCATAGGCTTCTACTTTTTATCAGAGAAATACCAGTGCTCCCTTTGCTTCAACAGAAAGAAATATGATCACATTACATGCAATGAATATGCACAAGTCAAGCTAAATG
>NW_011898837.1:4308-4629 GCF_000151845.1 Pteropus vampyrus | reverse complement strand
GTGGCCTCTGGAGCCAGAATGCTCAGGCTCAAGTTCGGGCTTTTCCAGCTTCTAGCCACGTGACCTTGGACAATACCTGAAAATCTCTGTTCCTCCGTCTCCTCGTCTGTAAACCAGGAAGAATACCCGCGCAGGCCGTACCGCGAGAGAAGATCGGTTAGTGCATTTTCAACATCTTTCATGGCTCCTGAAACGTGGACTAGGAGACCGCTGGTACTATAAAGAGCGCTATGTCAGAACCACGGCATCCTTAGTTTGAACTCCTTCAAAGGCGTTTACTCTCGGTTCTATTTTGCAGGTGAGGAAACAGCCTGACAGAGG
>NW_011898837.1:0-1937 GCF_000151845.1 Pteropus vampyrus | reverse complement strand
GGCTACAGCTTCGTAACCAGGGAGGGAGATGTTCTTGAGAGAACCCACAGGAAACTCTACATGGCGCATCATAAAGGAGGAAAGGAGAAGCATTTATCTTCCAGCTCCTGTCTCCCAAGCCCAAAGGATGCCGACCCCCTGGCACTCCCTGGGTGCAGCACCTGGTGCCTCTGGAAGCCGCTGGAGAAGCTAGGTCCAAAACAACTATGGAGTCTTTCTCGGGGCAAAGCAACAAATAGGTGCCAGCCAGCAACGATCTGCCGATCTTGCTGCGGCGTGGGCTGGCCAGGTGTAAGCGGGTCTGGACACATCTCACAGCTCAGTGGCAGCATGGACGCCCCAGGGGGGGAAGGGCGGGGTGCAAGAGGCACAGAGGCTGCCTGGTCATGCCCGCCAGCCACGCAAGGGTCCAGGTACATCGCCGCGCCGAGCACTGCCGGCTGAGCGGAGTGCCATTCTAGGAACGGCCCCTTCACAGAAGCTGGCCATGGAGCGCTACAGCTTCCCTCGTAAATGTCAAAATCTCCACTCTGCGCCGTGCATGAAGTCTGCTGATTGCGGGGGTCCTCCCGCACGTTCACCGGTAACATCAAGAAAACCACCAAGGAGGCACTCCAGCTGAATCCAGTACAGATGCCAACATCAGAAAGCAAATCGTCGACGTGAAAATTTCCTTCATTCCGCGCAATGCGATTTTTCTAGGAGTCAGAGGACAAAAAATACATTTCATCCCTTTTTCCACTTAGCCTTTTCCTAAAGGAAGATAAAAAAGCCAGAAGGTTGCTGGGATCTGCACCCGGGGGTCAAGATGGAGCTTTTCCCGATGCCACGTGTGTGTGTGTGTGTGCGCGTGCGCACGCGTGCACACGCACACGCGCGCATTATAAGTGAGGGTTAGCAATCAAGTCAGTGTGCCCCACGTGTCTACGTAAACACGTGGGCTTGATTTTACCTAAAATACGTGTGCATCGCATGCGCGTGTATGGATGTCTTTGCATAGGTCTGTGTGGGGGTGTCTTACTCACACGTGTAGATGTGTGCGCGTGAGTCTGAGTGTGCAATGAGTGTGCACTGTAGCACATCCTGAGCGTGGGCGTCAGAGGCTGTGTGTGTTGCTCCATTTGTCTGTGGCCCGCCCCGCTGCCCCCCTCCCTGGGAGCACCTGTGCACCCCAACACCAGGAGTCTCTATGCACACTCCTGGATGCGTGGGGGAGCCACCTTGACCCACACCTCAGCCACAGGGCCCTGCCTGGGATCGAACTTCCCTATTGATTTTCTCCTCAAGGAAAAGAGAATAAAACCTAACCTCAAAGCAAATATGCAACAATATAGTTTTACTAGGTCCTGACTGTGCTCTGCAAACACACATCGAGACAGTAGAAAGTGACAGGCCAGCTGTGCCTCACTCACCACCCCTTAAGAGTTAAGGTCTGCATAGTAGCTGCACACGCACAGAGCTCCTGCCATCCTCCCTGGTTCCGTGTCTGCAGCTGGGGCTAACCCTGCACCTGCCCGCACCTGCCCGCACCTGCCCGCATCTGCCCGCACCTGCCTGCACCTGCCCCAGCCCAGCTGGTTTTAGTCTGTCTGCTTTCGAAGTCGCAGCCCCCCTAGGCCCGCGCAGTCCACTGTCATTTGGTTCAATGCAATTCACTTCAAGGCAAGTCAATATCGCTGTAAAACATAAATTAAAAAATCCTTAAAACCAAAACAGGTTTTGAGGATGTGGAGGTCTGAGACTCTGAGGTTTGGCTGCAGGGCCTCTGCTGGAGAGCGCTTTCCAGAACGACGCCTGTAAGGGGGAGGGCGAGGGGTGAGGCGAACTGAGATGCGCTTGCATCGGAGGCCTTGGTCTCGCCGGCAGCTCTGAAGCGGGATGGCTTTCAGAGTGGTCGCCGATGAGGAAAGGGGCCTGGGCCTTCGGAATTCTAAGTC
>NW_011898836.1:2500-2930 GCF_000151845.1 Pteropus vampyrus | reverse complement strand
TCCTCAGATATCTATTCTCAGAGGAGCATTTCTTGAATAATACATGATCTGTGGCCTTGGGAACATCACTTAACTTCTCTGTTGTTCGGTTTCTCTTCTATGACTGAGGAAATAATTGTACCTATTGCCTAGGGTTGTAAGGATTAAATGAAATTATACACAAGTAGTATTTACAAGATGACATATAGCAGTAATATTGGATTGATTGTAGATTATTGATTATAGATTATACTAATATTAGATTGCTTACTATTCTAGGCAACATCTTCATCTTCTTATCTCCTTATTGTCTTCCTTTGTCGCACTTATGAGTAGCAATTACATTATTTATTTATTCATTTATTGTGTATAGAATGGTGGGACACACGGTCCAAAAGGAGAAGGGACATCTGCCTTGTTGGTTTCTCTACCCTTTACATATCATTTGAGC
>NW_011898836.1:0-2075 GCF_000151845.1 Pteropus vampyrus | reverse complement strand
TATACAGAGGTGTGCACAAGATACAACATTGGCAATGAGGAGGGGGTGATTAGCATCTGGGGGTGCTAGGAGATTCAAAGAGAGTAGTGATATAAAATAGACCTTAAATTTATCAAATCAACCAGAGAAAGGAATTCCAAGCTGAGGAAATAGCACATGCAAAGGTACAGAAAGATTTCTCATCAATATTCAATATGGTGGATGGAGCTGACATGAAGTCCCACCTCCCACTGTCCCCCTTCTCCACCAAACATACAGAAATCTTTAGCATCCCTGCGATTGTTATAAAGTTGATGGAACTTTTTTGAGGAGAAAGTTTCCTACAGATTTTAAACTCACTTTATTTTGGGGTAAATCCCTTCTCTAGCTCATGAGTGACTGCTAGACAATCTCAAGGCTTCTGCATATTGAATTCCAACTCTTACGACAGTTCCAGTTTTATGAGGGATAAAGGATAGATGGGTGGGTGTGAGGGTGGACTAGATTGTTAGATGGATGGGTAGGAGGATAGGAGATGGGCGCCAAGGAATCCAATAGAGATTGAGGTGGTATCACTTTATTAGAGTTCTGCTTGGGTGATGTACCCAGATGCAGGGGTGACCTGGGAAAGGCACCCTAATGTTCATATTAACAAATTTTGATTTTATTATCACAATAACAGTACTTATGGAATATCAACTGTGTATCAGATATTATTCTAGGTTCTTTTTACATATTATCTCTACCCTGAAAGGATAGTATGAGGAACCTGAAGAAGTTAATTTACTTACTCAAGGTAGGATAGCAAGTACATTTACTTAGATTTGAAGCTCATGTTTTTTCTACCATGTCATGGGAACAATTCCTACTTCTTTCTGAGCAAGGACACAATTTACTTCCATTCCCTGCTTTCAAACCATATCACTGCTCTGCTTTGACAGTCCTCTCCAGCTCTTGTAATATAAAGAACAGTGAAGAATGATACAATTATTCATTTTCATGACGCCTCTCCTATAGTATAATTGGTTTTTCTTCTAACACTGAATTACTTTCTGCAATGTGAAATGCTTTCTTTTGTGTCTGAACAGTGGCCACCACCACAGTCAGTTTACTTCTGGAATCTTCCTAATTCATACCTCTCCAGAGAGAATTATACCACTTACTGTATCCACTGTGGTTTCTGTTGTTTGCAATGGAACCCTTCTGGGTGGGCTAAGGGAATTATTGCCAGCTATTAGATGGTTTACAAAACTACTAGAAGGGATATAAGAGCAGGCTCTAGGCTGAGCTTCTAGGAACAATTCCCAATTTCCAAAATCACACAGCTTCTGCATGGCCAAGAACCTCACAGTGTCTTCTTGACATTTTTGCAGGAAACTGCTGACAAGTGAACCTCGATGCTGTTGCTACAATCCGCAGGCATAAAATGAAAGCCTCTCACTCTTTCTTTCCACTCAGGACCAGTTTCATGAGCATGCAAGCTGTGTAGTCATTTAAGGTCCCATGCTTGGAAGTGAGCCACTCAAAGTTTAATGCTCTGCGCTTGCTATCTCAAAATTCTTAACATTTATCTTTAAGTTTGTGTTTTGTAAACGAAGCCCTTTGGGGCCCCAGCTCCCCCTTTCCCTGCAACTGCCCGGTGACCACGGCCTTCCTGGCCGCTGTGGAGGCCTGGATGTGAGTGCGAGGAGGATCGCACGCATCATTAGTCAGGCGCATGTGCCTGGGGACACCGCGGGAGGGGCAGGAAGGCGGAGTCCTCGGCCCAGGCTGGCGGCTGAACACAGTGTTAGGTGGTGAGATGGTGCGGGGCGAGCCTCTCACCTCTGTCTGTCCAGGTGCCTGGGGCTTCTGAACGTGAAGGTGGCAGTTAACTCAGGGGGTCGCACATCCTCCATGGGTTTGGGTGGCAGGCCTTGGGCGAGATGCCTGACTAGACTTCTGGAGGGTTCTGTCCTGCCACAAGTGCCAGAGGAAACAACAGCCAGCCGGCCGCAGCTGTGCTGAGTCGCGGGCAGAGGCCCTGGGTGCAGGTGAGTGTCTGCACTCATATCTGAGTGTTCCCGGTCCTAGGAGTGCAACGTTAACTAGCAAAT
>NW_011898835.1:0-4809 GCF_000151845.1 Pteropus vampyrus | reverse complement strand
TCGGGCCTTTCCCCAGCGTGAGGGAGCAGCTGGCCGCCAGCCGGTGGTTCAGGAAGCAGGGTCCTGGGCCCTGGACTGTACAGAGACACCCATGGGTGCGTCCCCTTCCTCCTCCTCACCGCCCCGCCCCGCCCCCGCCCCGGGAGCCCCGTGACATAAACAGCAGCAGGCATCTTTCTGCAGTGGGCTTTTACTTTCCGGTGCGATTTTCATCGTCTTGTGCCCAGCGGTCACTTTGCGTGCTGCTGTCTTCGGTACCCTGCCGCGGTCACGTCCGGGGACATCCTGGGACATCTGGGTCTGAAGGTCTTGAGAACCTTGAAAACCGACCTGGCCTCCAAGCAGCGTCTGGGATGCTGCTTCCCTCTTGTGATTTCGACGGCTGCGGCAAGAGCTAACAGCGTGGCGGGGGAGAGGGTCCCCCAGAATCCCGGTGGCAGTGGCCACACTCTCGCCAGTGCCTGGGCCTCGCTCCGCCCCCGACAGGTTCAGGCGCTGGTGCCACGTCTGCCGAGTCCTCACAGAGCCACCCCTGCCCTGGGCCACTGTCACTTCTCCAGGTCCCTTGTGGCTCGACCCCTCTGGATAACCTTGGCAATCGCTTGAACAGTCTGAGAGTGCAGCTGGGTTTGCGTGACGCGGCCTGCGAACGTGTCCTTGTCCTGCCTCTCGGTCGTGCACGTGCTTCCACCAGCTTTGCCTGTGGAGGGGACAGCCTGCTGTGACCCAGGGCACACCTTGGTTGGAGCAGCTTTGTTCCCTGGCCTTGGAGTAGCCACCATCTCGTCCACAGTCTGTGGGCTGCTTGTCACACAGCCCCCCGGGAAGACAGCAGAGTGACTCGCATGTGACAAGGCACGTGTCTGCACTTGGCCTCGCTGAGTCTTCCCGGTGACCGTGTTTGGGGAGGGGAAAGCTGGGCACCAGGGCGACCGGAGGGAGGGCACTCGGCAAACTGCGGCGTTGGCGTCATCGCCGGCCCGCGTCCTTTGCCAGCCGCGTCGTTGAGGGCAGTGGTTCGTACGTGCTCATCTTGAATGGTCGCTTTTTCATCTTGGGGGCAAGCTGCTTCGTAAGTGTGGCGAGCTGTCTTAGCAGCGGTCAGAGCACGGTCCGTGGCCCACGATGTTTTTAAACATTTTGCACCAAGATGCCCATTGCTATGTCACCTATTGCTGCTGCAGAGCGAACATCCCACCCCCCCGAGCAGAGCCCACGTGCTTTGTACCCGACGCCCAGAAATGGGGAAGAGGCCCGCTGGTGTTGGTGTTGGGACAGGAGTGGGGACCGGGCCCAGCCTGTCGTCCTCACGTGGGGCGCGTGCACTGCCCGGTGTCCTTGCCTCAGACCGATGGGCCGAGCAGGACATGGGGTCACTTCCTGCGCACGTGGCCCTCAGGGCTGCTGTCTGTGGGGAGAGCAGACTGGGCTGGGGCCCCAGGCGGCCATCAGGACACGTGCTGCTGACGCTGCAGAGCGGGGTCCGTCCAGGTTCCGGCGTGTCAGAAGGAAGCCTGGCCGGGGCAGGGCCTGCCGTCCACCTTCACCCACGCGTCCTCCCTCTGGCTCGGGCCAGTGGTCTCGTAAATGCTGCTCCCACGTTCCCGGGTCCCGTGTCCCGCGAGGTGTCCGTTGCTGGGGGGCTCCGTGCTGGCGGCATTCTGCTCCCGAGTGGCCCCCATCGCGCTTCCACGCCTGCCTGCGTGTTTCCCACCGCCCTTCAGTTCCCAGTTCCGTCGCGTCCAGTGTCACCTAACGTTACCGAGAAGCCCACACAGGGGTGGTGGTGGCTCCCGCCTCGCTCTGGCCTCGCTGCTGTGCCCGTGCGAGGAGGCCCGGGGGCGGGGAACAGGAACCCCATGAACCCCGGGAGCCCCGGAGCCAGCGGGGTGGGGAGACGCAGCAGTGCAGGCCCTGACGCGTGTCCTACAGTGACGGTGGGTGGGGTCTGGGCTGGACGGAGCCGATGGCTGGGCCGGTGGGACAGGACAGAGCGCGGGAAGGGCTGGTGTCTCGGCCGAGGAGGGCGAGGAGGGCGAGGTGTCCGGAAGGGCGGCGCTGGCTGTTGGTTGGAGACAAAGACGGGCCGCAGGCCACGCTGTCCTCTAGGTAGAAGTCTGGACGCCGAAAGGTCAGAAACGAGAGAAGCAAACTGTAGGACGACTGGCGGGATCGCCGGGCGTTTGAAAGGCCCCGGAGAGCGAGGCGTGCGCTGAGTGGGACCGGACGCCCGGAGGCCGTTTGGGAAAGACAGTCTGTCCTGCCAAGGAACACGTGGCTCGAGCATTGTAACCAGGCGGCAGTTAACAATGGACCAACTGTGTGGACGGAGGGAATGCGGGACCAGGGGCCCGGCAGGCCGCAGAGGGAACGGCTGGCGGGAGGACGTGGCCCCGGCGGCTCCGGGGCGGGGCGGGGCGCGTGCTCCCGTCCAGCCCTTTGCGGCCCTCGCGTGGGACGAGGGTCCCCTCGGGTTTGCAGGTTTTCTCCTTATTTTGTCGTCGGTGCCAGTTCTCTGCTGAGCACCCTGCAGACGTTTCCGTTCTCGTCGCTGTCCTCTGGCTCTCGCGTGCCTGTCATACTGTCCGGCTTCACACTCGGGGTCCCGGGGTCCCGCGCCCCCAGCCAGGCACAGCAGCCGCCTCCGGGCCGCCAGGTCCCCGGCGCACTGCGTGGGGTCTGGCCCTCGGTCCCCCTGCTGGTGCCGGTGGACGGCCGCAGCCTCGCCGTTTTCCGTGTCCCCGGAGTCTCCTTCCCTCACGAGCTGCTCAGCACGGCCTGTCCGTCTGTCCGTCCGCCCGTCCGTCCGCCCGCGCGTGCCTGAAACCCGAGGCTCGGTCGCGATGGCTCCAGGGCTGCTGTGCGCCCCGGTTCTTGCGAGGGCATGCCCCCCCGTCCTCGCTCCTCGGCATTTTCTGGCCTTTCTTGCACATTCGCTCTCGAGCCGATGTCCCCCAGCTCGTCCAGCCCCGTGGCCGTGCTCCGGGCCTGCACGGACCTCATTTTCTGAAACTCGGCGCCTCCAGACCGCGGTTTCCCGCGCACGCGCCCTGCTCTCCTCCCGTCCTCCCGCGCCGTGTCCCGTCTTCGTCACAGGCGTCCCGCACCCTTCGTCAGGTTCACCGCACTCTTAGGTGTGGGGCTCGTGGGGATCCACTTGGTTTCAGCTCAGTGTTTTGACGGGCATTTGCCTCGGGCCGGCCACCCCGAGCTTCTTTTGTCTTGTGTTGAATTTCTAGACTTGGGTTTTTACACGAACACATCTGTTACGAAGGTTGTTTTGGGGGCACAGTTGCTAAGCCAGCTGGCAGTTTATGACCGGCGGGGTCTTCCTTTCCCGGAAACACGGCCTGTGTGCGCGCACCCCCGCCTCCTGGCCCTGGGGACCCGGGCGACCTTCCCACCAAGCTCCAGTTGCAAAGTCTTCGCTGCATTCAGCAGATTCGGGGGCCCTTCCCCTGGCCCCTGGTCTTTCTGTTCATGCTGCCCGAGGGCCACACTTGTCAGCCTGACCCCAGCCCCAACCCCAGCCCCTTTCCGTTGCTACAAGTTGCCTATTTTGCAAGTTTAGGCCGAAGGTCGGCCATCGTGGGGCGGGCTCCTTGTCACCTGCTGGTGTTACCCGACCAGCCTCCTGGTTCCAGGTGCGTGGCAGACGGGGCGCCAGGGACGGGGGCAGTCTGTGCAGGGCCGTGCTGCGTCCCCGCCTTTGCTGCCCACTCTGAGCAGGCGACCCGGGGCCCGTTCAAACCTGTGCTGTGCGCAGTGGGGTCAGGGCGCCGGTCCTGGGAGCCGGGGCTGGTGGCGCCGCTGCCTGTGGACCCCATTGGTCCCCGTAAAATTAACTGCCACACATTGGTTGACAGGATCTGCAAAGCTGGGTGGACGACATCGACGAACACGGGTTTGTCCTGGTGTCCTTCGGAGCCGGAGTCAAGTACCTGTCCGAGGACATCGCCACCAAGCTGGCCGGGGCGCTGGGGAGGCTGCCCCAGAAGGTGATTTGGAGGTGAGGCGAAGACACGCCGCTTCCTCACGGCTTCCACGGTCGCCGGCTCGGCCTGTGGCACAGTGACCCTGGTGGGCTCCGCGGTCCCCACGCTCGCCCTGTTTCTAAGTGCGTTGAGACTCGTGTGCTGTGGCGGGTGAAGAGGTGCCTGGCCTGTAGCGCAGAGTGGGGGGACACGGGGGGACCCTGCATGGATGCGTGTCCACGTCCCCTCCGCCCCGGCCCCTCACTTAGCTGCTGCTACTTATTTAAACGTCTGCGTGGCTGCACGTGTGCCCCTCTGAGCCAGCGAGGGAGCGTGCGCGTGAACGACAGCGCGGTCAGCCATTTCAGGGGACCCTCTGTCTCCTCTTAAACGCTTTCAACTTTCTGTTACCCAAGAGGTGGCCTTTAAGGCCACAACCCGCCAGTGAGCGCTGGTTAAGGCCAGCTCAGGGGGCCCAGCTCCCTGGAGAGGCGCGGCCGGCGAGTGCGTCCAGCGTCACACCCAGCCTGTCGGCCCTGACATCGGTGCAGCCGCGGGTGGGCCGCGTCCCCGTGGGCCGGGCACAGCGTGTGGCGTGGGCACCGCCTGAAGACTGGCCTGCGGGACTTGCCAGGCCCGCCAAGCCCCTGCCGGGCTCCAGGGCGCCCTTCCGTTTCCCTGGGGACGGTCGTGTCCGATAGACCTTTAAGGTTTCTCTTTCGGGGCAGGACCGGCCTAGTGATGGCCTCCTGCAGCGACTGCGTGGGAAGCACCTTGGCTTCTCGCATCCCTTCCCGGGGCCCCGCGCCCCCCAGGCTCGCCGGGTCCTGCTGGC
>NW_011898834.1:5337-5650 GCF_000151845.1 Pteropus vampyrus | reverse complement strand
TTCTTATTCAACATAAAACAATAAGGTCAACATGCCTCCTTTTGTTCAGCTAAAGAAACAAACTACTTGGTTATCCGTTGCCGTGTAACAAATTACCCCCAAACTTGCAGCTGAAATCAATGATGCTCGCAGTTTCCTGGGGCAGGCTGTGGAAAGGTGGCTGCAGCGGCTGTGCTCCAGAAAGCCTGGGCCTCAGCAGGGACGCTGGACGGCCAGGCGTGACTCGACAGCTGCTGGTAGGATTCTTCTGGAAGCATCTTCACTCACATGTCTGGAGGTTGTTGCTGATGGCTGACGGGCACTCTAGCTGGAG
>NW_011898834.1:0-3024 GCF_000151845.1 Pteropus vampyrus | reverse complement strand
CAGGGCTCAGAATTGTTCTGGGGTGAAGCCCAGGCTTATGAAATTTGGATAAGACCCAAATGAATTCCATGTACAGCCAGGATTCAGAACCAAGCATCTAGTCTATTGCTATTTGAAAGGGAAAAAAAAAAAAAGTATTATGGCCCTTGATTTGTCATCAGAAAGACCCCAGGTGACCAAGCTTATTTCTGGTGATCTATCAGTTGCAGGTCAGTAAGTGACACAGGACAGAGCGATGGTTAAGAACGAGCCCAGCTCAGGAGTCAGATTTCTGCACTGGGACCCAGCTGCTATTCGCCAGATCATAACCGGGACCTAGTTACTTACTCTTCTCTGTGCCTGAGCTTCCCGGGTTATTAAAAGAGATAAGGATGGTAAAGCACTTCTTACCGCTTGTTCAATAAAATAAAAGTTCGATAAAACAATCGCTGTCACCATGGATAGCTTTGAACTAGTAATTGCCTGATCTAAATTCCAGGGCCTAGATGGGCCGTTCAAGGTTTGGTTCCAGAGGGAGATTTTATAACATTCTGGGTGGACCGGTTGTTTAGGTCCTGCCTGGCCACGGTGTCTCCACGTGGGATCCAGTTGCTTCGTTCAACCTGTTATCTCTCTCGAACTCCGAGGGGGCCATCCGTCTGCCCTGATCCTTGACCTTGTCTACCATTGTGCCCCAGGCTTAGCGTGTCTAAATGTTCTTAGCCCACAAGCTCTCCCTGGTTTTCACTATAATGGCACTAATGCTTTGTTTATGTTCCAACCTCAGGTCCGCTCAAATGCTTTGTTTACGTTCCAACCTCAGGTCCACGAGGTCTCTGATTTGGAAACCTGGCTCTGCATCTGACCGCCCCCCCCCAACACGTCGTGATTCTGGCCGTGTCTCCCTGGTTCTCTTCTCTGACCATACGCTTCTCAGATTCAAAGTCGGGGAACCTTCGTGCGCCCATGTTCACAGCAGCCAAGAGATGGCGGCGACCCAAGTGTCCACTAACGAAGGCACGGGTAAATAGAACACACTTGGACGTGAGCGCTGCGATGCTGTGACAGTCGCTCTGATCACAGAGGCGACTTAGTGACGGACGGGCAGGGAGCAGGCACGGCGCGAAGATGCTGGACAAAGGGCCGAGTCACATCCCGGGCAGGACGGAGCAGGACAGCACGAGAGTTTATCGTGCTACTCAGAACGGCACGCAATTTTAAACTTATGAATTGTTTCTTTCTAGAATTTTCCATTTAATATTTTCAGACCACAGAAAATAAAACCTTGGATACGGGAGACAACTGTATGTCCAGAATACACAAGATCCGGTAAGCTGACTCTCAGTGTCACCATGGCCTGAGATTAAGGTCAGTAAAAGACTCCAATGACCCAAGGCAGGCAGGCCTATCCATGGCGCGGACCCTTCAAGAATGAAGGTTCGGTCACCCCTCCAGGGACCGAGCCAGCGAGGTGCTTCCTGAGGGCAAACAGAATGCAGAGTGGGATCTATAAAATCACAGGGCTCAGAATTGTTCTGGGGTGAAGCCCAGGCTTATGAAATTTGGATAAGACCCAAATGAATTCCATGTACAGCCAGGATTCAGAACCAAGCATCTAGTCTATTGCTATTTGAAAGGGAAAAAAAAAAAAAGTATTATGGCCCTTGATTTGTCATCAGAAAGACCCCAGGTGACCAAGCTTATTTCTGGTGATCTATCAGTTGCAGGTCAGTAAGTGACACAGGACAGAGCGATGGTTAAGAACGAGCCCAGCTCAGGAGTCAGATTTCTGCACTGGGACCCAGCTGCTATTCGCCAGATCATAACCGGGACCTAGTTACTTACTCTTCTTCTCTGTGCCTGAGCTTCCCGGGTTATTAAAAGAGATAAGGATGGTAAAGCACTTCTTACTGCTTGTTCAATAAAATAAAAGTTCGATAAAATAATCGCTGTCACCATGGATAGCTTTGAACTAGTAATTGCCTGATCTAAATTCCAGGGCCTAGATGGGCCGTTCAAGGTTTGGTTCCAGAGGGAGATTTTATAACATTCTGGGTGGACCGGTTGTTTAGGTCCTGCCTGGCCACGGTGTCTCCACGTGGGATCCAGTTGCTTCGTTCAACCTGTCATCCCTCTCGAACTCCGAGGGGGCCATCCGTCTGCCCTGATCCTTGACCTTGTCTTCCTACCATTGTGCCCCAGGCTTAGCGTGTCTAAACGTTCTTAGCCCACAAGCTCTCCCTGGTTTTCACTATAATGGCACGAATGCTGTGTTTATGTTCCAACCTCAGGTCCGCTCAAATGCTTTGTTTACGTTCCAACCTCAGGTCCACGAGGTCTCTGATTTGGAAACCTGGCTCTGCATCTGACCGCCCCCCCCCAACACGTCGTGATTCTGGCCGTGTCTCCCTGGTTCTCTTCTCTGACCATACGCTTCTCAGATTCAAAGTCGGGGAACCTTCGTGCGCCCATGTTCACAGCAGCCAAGAGATGGCGGCGACCCAAGTGTCCACTAACGAAGGCACGGGTAAATAGAACACACTTGGACGTGAGCGCTGCGATGCTGTGACAGTCGCTCTGATCACAGAGGCGACTTAGTGACGGACGGGCAGGGAGCAGGCACGGCGCGAAGATGCTGGACAAAGGGCCGAGTCACATCCCGGGCAGGACGGAGCAGGACAGCACGAGAGTTTATCGCGCTACTCAGAACGGCACGCAATTTTAAACTTATGAATTGTTTCTTTCTAGAATTTTCCATTTAATATTTTCAGACCACAGAAAATAAAACCATGGATACGGGAGACAACTGTATGTCCAGAATACAGAAGATCCGGTAAGCTGACTCTCAGTGTCACCATGGCCTGTGATTAAGGTCAGTAAAAGACTCCAATGACCCAACCCAGGCAGGCCTATCCACGGCGCGGACCCTTCAAGAATGAAGGTTCGGTCGCCCCTCCAGGGACCGAGCCAGCGAGGTGCTTCCTGAGGGCAAACAGAATGCAGAGTGGGCAGTGGGGAAGGGTGGTCGCAAATTCCAGCTACGAC
>NW_011898833.1:4412-6946 GCF_000151845.1 Pteropus vampyrus | reverse complement strand
GGTTTTTTTTTTCAGAAAATTGGTACTAACAGTTTTATAATTTCAAGAACAAAATTTGCTCCAAACATCATTCTTTTTTATTTTTCATTGAATTCTCCAATTACTGTTAATTACCAATTAGAATCACTATGTCTTAAAATAAATTCTTTTACTAGGTATTTATAATCACAACTATTGACAGATATCTGACATTTGTTATTTAAAAAACATTTGCTCAACTAGAAAAGCAGTAAATTATTTTACCAGAGGAAAAACTAAGCTTTACATCCCTTTTCTCCTGAGTTATTTCCCGGATTTGGGGAGAAGCTGTAGGCAGTGGGTTCAAATGACCACAGATCTTCTAAAATTTGAAAAGTAAGCTATTTTAACTGCAATCATTTACGACCAGTGCCTCTGTTTTAACTTTCTTCATTCCTTTCCTGTTTTGCAGTGGCATTAGAGAGACCACGATTTTGTTTCGGTGTGTGTCGGTGGAGGTCCACCAAAGAGGGAATTACTAGGGATGTACTGATTTTAAATTAAGTGGGATATAGTTATGTTGTTTGCAAACACTTCTATATATAGTAAAGGTATTGATGACATTTGCCAATTCCACTTTGGCAATTCACTAGAGTGTTGTGACACACAGTGAAGAGCCGGAGGCCATATTGTCCTATGGATACATGTCCTATAGCACTGACACCTGACACATGTGGATGGAGGGGAGAAACTAGGTTTGAAATATACAGAGCCAGAATCCACTCTGTGGAAAATCTTTCTTATTATTAGATGTGTAATATTATAAATAGAGAATATGGTTTGTATCAATGCCCAGTCACAATAGAAGTTCTTTCCTGGCAGAAATTTAATGACTAATGCAGTTTACACTACTATTAACACATTATAAATATTTTTCTTCTTTGATGGATATTACAGAAATAGAATTTCTCCAATATCTGTGTTTTTAGGACACAAATTTGTAGCAATAATGCAAGCAGCAAGTAGCACTGCGTCTGTGCAGTTGCATGATTTTTGAATCCCAACTATGTATAGTTAAAAACAAATTTTGATTAAGCATACTAAATAAAAGAATAGATTATATCTCTATTTTCTCTGTAGAAAATATTTACAGAAGAGGCAATCAAAGACTATGCAGCCAACAACTGCAGGGGAAAAAACATTATAGAGGTGTGGTTAGGGAGCTAATTAATATAAATATTATGTTTTTTTCCAGATTTTTTTGTGATGTTTATGATATTTCTGAATGTTTTAAAGAAGTAATTTATTAGAATTCTTTTATTATAAATAAATATTCACTTTCATGTTAAATTAAAAATTTTAATTTGTATTCTTATTCTAAAATTGCATAAGCTTTGAGCTCTCAAAAAACCTGGGTCCACAGAATAAATACTTAATTAAATATTTAGATACTGCGAAGGTCACTTTTAGCCTAGCATAGAGCCTAGTTTATAATTTTCACTCATCATGTTTTTGGAATCGAATGCCTCTTTATAATAATAATTAGTTATTTTCAATGATGACTAGACCTTTATATGGATGTTAAATAATGTCCATAAGCTATGGCTAAGAAGAATTTCTACCTTCTCAGGTGACAAAATCACTCATTCTACAAAGCATTTTCTTATGAGTAAAAAACTTAAAAATCCTTCATTTAACCAGGGATTTGATGTATGGAGACAGTATTTAATTTATCACTCCTTCAACCACTTTTTCTGGTTTAACTTGTTAAACCAGGAAAAAAAAAAGGAAGAAGGAAGGAAGGAGAATAGGGGAAGGAGGGAAGTGGGGAGAGAGGGAAAGAGAAAGCCTCATAAGTCAGAAGACATTTTGGTCTGAATGGATTATAATGTTGTCATGGTAGGAGAGTCTCTAACAAGTGCTTCAAATTCCAAAAAGCAGCCAGGATGCAATTATTCAATGGTACTCCTGGGAAAGTAGTAGCAAAGTACTGTTAAGGTTCTCTCTATATAAGTCCTTCCATATAGTACATTTCAAAGAAAAATTTATGTAAGTAATACATTTGTTTTAAGATGATGGTGTCTACCTGTGTTTTAAATAACTCCTTGTCACAAGACAGTATTTATGTTTTGAGGAATCAATCCCAACATCTTCCTTTGGTAAACACATTTTACATTTTAACATTTTAGCTATCATCACCAAACCGCTATGTTCTAAGCATCTCTGTGCTTACCTATCTTCCAGTTGTACCTGGAGATTTAGACATACTCTAAACACATACAGACAACTCCTTCTTAAAGAATCCATTTTTGGCTCACAGATGAGCAAGAGTTCACAAAGATGTATCCAGGGATGACTGTTCCTGCATTATTCACCTGATTACTTCTAGGTGTGTGGATGGATGACTTGAAATGTGTTAGCTGGAGGAAGCCTGAGTGTGGATACAGGACCAAGCTGGGGTTGCTACTGTGCCAGCATCAACAGGGTTAACCAGACTTGCCAGCATGAACAATGGAAACAGGACAGCTCTAAATGAAATGAGCTGAATATTTCATTCGGCCACTCAGCTGCCTGCT
>NW_011898833.1:0-1682 GCF_000151845.1 Pteropus vampyrus | reverse complement strand
GGTGCAGGATTTCTCTTGGTGTAAGTGATAAAACCCACTTTGAAGAATTTCAGGACTCCAATGAGAAATTTTTTGAAATAGACTCAGATAGTCCACTGTCTCTTCCATTTTCTTTCAGTCACCTTTCCTCTAATTACTTAATAGTGGGCAGGGTCTCAGTTCTAAAATACTATTGTACATCATTAACTAAGCCACTTTAGTTTTATGTTCTTACAGTATAGGATGTTTTAAGACTATTTTGCCATCCTTATCTTCATGCAGATGCATATAGACCATTTCTTGTAAAATGAATCATAAAAACCTTTTCTTTCCTCTGCTATTTTTGTTTTAAACCTCGAAGAGAAAGATGTATTTGTTGTGTGGTATCTGTTGTATTTGGTCTTATCTCTCTTCTTTGAAGATGAGGGACAAATTTTTTCTCATGCTAAAACAGAAGATAGTATTGTGTCATAATTTTTTAAAGAATAGAAGACTTTTGCTATTTTTAATATATTTTTCACACTGAGTACTAGTTTTCATTAAAAAGACCATGTTTTAAAGCATAATCCAGATATCAGCTTATATATCTCACAAGTTTCTTCTTAATCACTTAATATTTTATTATATGTTTTGTACAGTTAATTACTAGCAAAAGAGTTAACTTTCATATCTCATTCAAACATCTAGTGTTTGGGGGAGGAGTGAAAGCAAGTAGTAGATTTAGTGCAGGTGACCCTCAAGCTGTTTATTCTCCAAGCCCTTGCAAAACCCTTTCCTATAATATTGAGTTGTCAACACTGTTATCTCCCACCTTGATTGGCCGATAATTGTGTCCCATCCGCAAGACCACAACCCAAAAAGTCAGTGTCGTGAATTTGCAGCAGCTGTTGCTGCAGAAGGTAAATGCCGTGCAGATATTGATGAGCTTGCTAATTTGTTTAGTAGACAGAATTTAGAATGGGGAACAGGATTTGTCTGCTAGCTGTCATCATCCATCAGCCCCAGGCTGCCCCAGGCACTGGGTTTGCTTTTTGCCAGATTCTAATTTTGCTTTATTTTCCTTAGCTTCAATCTACTTTATTCATTTATAATAATTGGGAGAGTGGTGGTTGAGATAGGAAAAAAAAATACCCATGCCTCACACTTGAGATTGAAGGCTCTCATATGCTGCTGTTTTTTGATATCTGAGGATTCAGACTGGACCTGTTGGTTTGTTGATTGATCTAGTTAGTGAATGAAGGCTGTGCTCTCATGTAGGAGTCCTAATGCACTGTGTGACTGGAAGACTCACCAAAGTGGCCCTCAAGGCTTTGTATTTCTTCCTGTCTCCACCAAGATCAGAATTTATATTATTAGATTTCTTTCTTTGGAGTTTACATTCAGTTCATTTAGAAATTATTGTTTTGAGCATCCACTTTGTGTTAGTTATTATTATAGATGCTGGAAATATATTGGTGAAGAAGACAGAAAAAAACCCTGCTCTGAAAGTTCTTAGACTTTAAGGTGAAGGTAGAAATAAGAAAACAAATATATCATATTTCAAGATAGTGATAAATTAAATGCAGGAAATAAAGTAGAGTAAGGAGTAGAGTTGGAAGTGCTGTTTTAGAGAAAGAGGCAGGGAAAAGTTCTCCAAAGAGATGACCCCTGAGACCTAAGTGATAACAAGTCATGTGAAAATCTATGGGGAGACTTTAGGGAGA
>NW_011898832.1:2377-4250 GCF_000151845.1 Pteropus vampyrus | reverse complement strand
ATACGTACCCTGAAAAAGAGATATCCTTTCTTTCAGCGAGATCACTGAACAGAAGAATGTAAATCTGTTGACACCACTAGTCCCTTCCCCACCATACAGACAGGGACTGTCTGAGAACAAAGTCAGAAATGAGACACAGAGAAGAGGGGAGAAGCCAGGTAGGAGGGGGAGGAGGGGGGAGAGAGCAAGCGGAGAGGGGAACTGTGCTAACTTCTTGCCCCTGACGCCTTTCTTCCTTATGTCTGCGGAACTGTTCCAGAAGCCTTCTCAGCTTAGCCGCCAAAAAAAAAATGTTTTGCTGAAGCTAGCTCGCACTGGGTTTCTGGATGTCCTTTATATCCCCAGGGTCTTGATGGACACAGAAAGAATGCGAGCCCTTCTCGGCCCCACCCTTCCCCTGGGGCCGTTTTGCCTGTGGTTAGAGGAGTAAGGGCCAGAAAATCCCCGGGGCTGTTTTTCCTGAGACTTGGTCAGGTTCTGAACAACAAATGATGGACTGGAGCTGGTTAAGGCGTCCAAAAGCAAACCTACAAGACACAGGAAACAGAGCTGCTCTCGGGCCCAGGTGATGAGTGAACCTCCGGGCCAGGAAAAGAGTCTTCTCCCTGCTCTGCCCAGGCTCCAGCTCTGGAAGGATGCAGAATGGGCATCCTAGGCATCTGTAGGGCGCCAGTGAGGCGCCTCACCACAGCTGTACCAGCAGCAAAGAGTGAGGCGGCCAAGGGGAGCAAGGTGACTACTGTCATCACCCTTGTTTGAGAGGTCACCACTCAGACTCCAGAAACAACCATAGACCCTCTGAGGATAATCAACGTCTGGCTGATGAGGTTCCTGCTGCAAACACGAAATATACAGCCTTACTTTGGAGGTGCGGAGTGGTGAAGTGGACTATTCGAGTTATATAAATACAACTCAGTGTTGGATTGGAGGAGCTTCTGCTTTCCACCAGCATAGCTCACTAGAGTCACATGAATCCCAGCGGCTGTACCACTGACTTACAGGGTTTCCGCACTGGGGGTGCCAGGGGAAGCAGTGGCCACTCCAGACCTGAGCTGGGTCAGTCTCCAGGAGAGAGGAAGTAACTCTTGGATCATTTCAATGATAGGACAGAACACAGCCTGAGGTTGCAGGCTCAGCTCAATCAATCACAGGAGAGGCACGCCAACAAAACAGAGCCTCTGGGACCTTCCCGATCTGCAGAACTGAATTAGAAGCCCCCAAAGCCTGCTGAGCCCTGCTGAAGGTGACCGTTCTGAGAGCAGAGCTGTTTTTTAGACATCCTCACATAAAGACACTTCTAGCACCATCAGTGTCTGTCACCAACAGCGTGAACAGAACGTGTCTCCTGCACTTCGGCAAATGCCATGGGGGTGTCTTCTCATGACGTTTCCCCTCTAAAGACACATAGACATGTTTGCTGTGTCCTGGGACTTCGAGCCTATATGTTCCCAAGCCCTGGCTCAGAGGTGAACAATTTCCATCGTGGTGGAGCTGCAGTGAGAGGACGTTATTGATCAGTATTCTAGTCACTCTAGACAGATTTTCGGTTTTCCTCCCAAAGGGGAGAAATAACATTACCTGATTCCTAAATACCTTCCAGTCTGTCCTCCCCCTGCCTACACAGGATGTGAAAGATGCAGCCTGAGGTGAAACTTTTCTCATCTGGAAAAACAGAGCTAGCAGTTCGAAACAAGAGCAGAGATGTGTAAGGAGACCAAGGAGACTGCCACGCCCCACACACCCTAAGTGTGCATCTCCCCGGGGCCTCAGGACGGGTACTGCGCAACTCTGAAGAGACCCAAGGTGTGCCAACGCACAGGGCGCTGCAGGCCACGGCGACGCCCACCACATGGTCAGAGACGAGGACGGGGAT
>NW_011898832.1:0-946 GCF_000151845.1 Pteropus vampyrus | reverse complement strand
CACAAGTGTAGAGACACTGTCCCGGGAGGCAGCCTGGAGGAGGGACACTCCTCGCAGGGTCCCTGCAGTTCTAGACCCTCCCGCCTCAGAATCCCTGGAGACACCTATTGATAATGTAGAGCTCCAGACCAGGAATGGGGCCTAGGGATCGGTATTTTCAGATGCTCCCAGGTGACTCTGATGGTAGACCACATCTGAACACTATTGCCCCAGAAGTCCCCTTGTCAGATGGCATGGCCATCAGGTCACCTGGCTGGTGGGTGATGGGGAGCATGGTTCCATGCTCTAGCTAGATCTCTGGTCTTCACCAAGGAGGCAGAACTGATTCCATTTCGGAAAGATGTGGAAGATTTGGACATGTAGAAAAGATGGGGGATAAAGCATTGGAGGCACCAAGAAAAAAAGGGGGGCGGTGAATAGCTCAGACCTACTCTAGCCTATGCTGCATATCCATTATTAAACAGTACCATTATGAAGCGAAAACTCAATAAAGGGGCAGGAAACACTGACAAGGGTTTGGCTGATAGCATTCTGCAGGGGGTGCTGAGTTTGGATTTTGTCTCCTGTTCCTTGGAGGTGAGGAAACATCACTCTGGCACTAGGGCAGGGTGCCCTCCCCCTCTGTTCTGGGATCTCAGGGCATCTCAGGACCCACCTGGAGTCAGGGAATAGATCCCTAAAGCGGACAGCCTGCCCCAGTAAGGACCACGAACTTCCTGGGTGTCCTGGCATTGAACAACCTGGGGTGGAGCCAGGGGGCTTCATCCTCCATGCAGGCAGGTTCTGCCCACAGAGATGGCAGCGAGAAGAGCTCCAAGCTCCTTCCAGGCGGAGTCGGGGGAGAGAGGGGCGACCATGCTTCTTCCCACCACAACTAATTGGTGAGGGGCAGAGAGGGGTAAAACACAGGGCTGGCTCCTCATATTTGAGATCTACCTTTTTTTTT
>NW_011898831.1:4172-6704 GCF_000151845.1 Pteropus vampyrus | reverse complement strand
GGTGTACCGGGTTACCCTTTGGCTCTGTTTACACCCTGACATATTGCCAGGTATCCTCAGGGATTCGTGATCTCAGTTTCAGAAGCCCAAGACTAAGGCCATGGCAAGTTTGTAAAAAGATAGACAGAAAAGGGGACAGCAGAACATTGAAGTGCTGTCAGTCATTTGCACTATAGTCTAAAGGCACTCCAGTTTCCCGAGGAAAGGTTTTAACGTCAGGAGAGAGGAGAAGGAAAGAGGATCAGGATGGTTAAGGGCAGCAGAAGGGACAAAGAGGAGGAAGGGAAGTTGGGATTAGCAAAGTCAGCCTTTACCTCTGCATCTGGCCCAGGGCCGGCCCTGAACCTCTGACATCACTGAATAGGCATTTGCAGCATTTGTAACATACCTGCTGGTCCCAGAACATTCCATTCTGAGGCCCCCTGCCAGGGAGACCAAGACCTAGCTGGGACGTGACAGGGAATTTGGGCCACAGTAATTATCAGCCTGGGTGACTGCCCCCAGGGATCCTTCCACCTCTGGGCACCTCTTGCCCCTCGTTAAGTGTCAGCTCTTGGGCTGCCTGGGCCCCACTCCTGGGGAAAAGGCGGCCTGGTGTGGGGTGGCCAGGCCCACCCAAGAGGTGACTTACAGGCCAGGCCAGAAATGACGTCATGGCTCCTGGCCTTGTGAATTTAGTCCCAGGATCCAGAGCACAGCTGCCAGAATGTCCCTCTCGTGCCCCCTGCGCTGTCTTCACTTCCTGCTGACATACTAGCTACTGGCTGCACATCTATTTCTCGGGGGTCTGGGAGAGGATCAAGCTGGCTCTTTTGAGATTAGAGCAGCCTGTCCAGTGTGTCTCCAGGACCCCAGGAACCCTGTCTGCTCAGGACACTTTGGGCCTGCTGGGAAGTGACAGGGTCTTATTAACACCCCTGGGCCTCAGTCTGCAAAGGGGGTAGGCAAGGAGTCCACTCACTCAAGCCGAGTTCAAAGCCCTTTCTGAGGTAAGATTGTGCCAAAGCCAAGTCCTTGAGACTCATCTGACAAGGCCCTCTGGACCCCCCCACGTCCAGATGCAGACTCACTGTTCTCAGTGCCCAGTGATGCAGCAGACACGTCGAGCCCAGTTCTGGGTCCGCCTCAGCTGGCACTGCTCACGACCGAGATCGGCAGGAGCACACGGGCACTGAGCATTTCTGGGCCAGGCGTCGCACTAAGCCTTTACACGGACCCCCTTAACTACTTCTCGTGACAAACGTGTGACACAGTTTCCACTATTTTCTCCACTGAAGGATGAGGAAGCTCAAGGTGAGAGACGCCAAAGTCTACGTGTGCAGAGCCAGCGAGTGGCCAAGGACGGGGCCCAGAACTGGCTGTCTGACTCCAGCTGCCCCGACTCCACCGAGCGCCCTGTGGGTGGGATCGGGATGCCCCAAGGGCACACACAACAGGCGGGAGAGGCTGCATCCTCAGTCTGCGGTCAAAGGGCTGCATCAGGGGCACCGTCCAGATACCCTGTCCCCACTGGGCAGATGTTAGTCAGGGCTCATTCAAAGAGGTTATGTTCTATACCCCTGCAGCCCCACACAGGACAGTCACACACAGGACAGGACCTGGGGGTGAGGCAAAGTCACAGCCGTGCTCACAGGACACAGAGACCCCAGCTCACAGGGCAGCCCTAGTACTGGGACCAGGTTCTGCCACTTAGGCTGGAAGCTGGCCTTGGTCTGCCGAGATCCTTCGGTGCCCAGGGCACACACTCCTTTATTAAACCAAACGCTGCAGAATGACACTATCGCCAAATCAGCAGCCTCCACGGGAGCTGCCTCCAGGGACAGTGGGGCTGAGCACTTAGAATCTAAAACCCGGGTCCTGGGGTCACTGGACATCACATCTCCTTCCCCCCCGCAGGCAGTTCTTCAGGGTGAAAGGCCACGTACCCTCTTGGATGTGATGTGGGATTGAGTGTGAGGTCTGCAGAACGTGGCTTTTTCCCAACCCAATAAGCAGGTTCCAAGAGAACTAATTCATGTTCTACAAAAGTCTTTTGGAATCTCTTTACAAAGAGAGGATGCAATCTGTGTTAGCTGTGTCCTCACGGCCGCTCAGAGATGCCCTTCCTGACTTCCTCTCCTTCCTGAAGGCGGGCAAGGGCTTAGTTACACAGAGGCAGCAAATACTGAGCACGGGTCATAATGAGGCTGTACTATACCAGACTGATTCTTACATCTTGATGTGGCCCCTCAGCCCATGTGCTCGTCTGGCAAATCGGGAGAGACAGTGCTCAGAATGGCAATCACTCTATTGCCCATCGAGGCAGGTCTCAGAATTTCCTATTTTCCTAAAAATGGCATCTGTTGGGTCTGAAAGGGGTTTCCCACATTCATTTTTCAATGAAAATATCATTTTCTCAAAAAGTCTTTTGGGCCTGGGTCAGTGCAGAACTTTGCTGGCAAGGGGTGTGTTATGGGGAAACAGGGAGAGAAAGAGAAGGGAGGGTGGGAAGGAGGGACAGAGGAAACTGTAGACAGAGAGTTAAGGGCTGAC
>NW_011898831.1:0-872 GCF_000151845.1 Pteropus vampyrus | reverse complement strand
TTGGAGCACAGCCGACTTAGCTTCCATCGAGGCCCCAGGACCTGGAAGCTGGGATCTCGGGCAAGCTGCTGACCCTCCAGAAGTCTTGTTTCCTCATTCTTAAAGTAGGGGCCCCTTCTAGTGTTAAGAGGAGGGTCCCCTGCGATGACCTGTGGGAAGCGCTTAGCACAATCCCTGGGCACACAATATTCCACAGATTCCAGTGACCGTTATGGCCTCCAAGAGTGGGTATTGTGGTTTTGGCTGATTACACCCTACTCACTCAGAGACAATCCTCAGAGATGTGGGGACAGGGCCTGACCTTGGGTACCCAACTACAATGGTTCTCCAACATTCCAGTCAGTTCTGTGAGCCACCAGTACACTGATAGAACCACAGTTAGTCCCTGCTGTTTGTGACCTGATTACACCTCTGGAGCCCCCACCAGCCTCAATGACACACTCCCAGCAGCTACCCACGTGCATGGCACTGCTGTCACCATCCGCCTTGGCTCAGGCGGCTCCCTCTAACTGGACCCTTATCCAAATAACTCCCACTGTTCTTTGAAAGCTCTCAACGGTCCCTCCCTTCAAGAAGCCTCTTGTCCACCCTCTTCTGTGCTCCCGTAGAACCTGGACACATAATATGGGTTTATCAATACCACTCAGCTCTGAATTCTCTGGGGGTGGAAATTGGGTTTCCTTCATCCTTCCCCAGGGTCTGGGGCACAATATGTACCTAACAAATGTTAGTGGATGGTAGACAGATGATGGATGGATGGGTGGGTAGGTGAATGGATGGGTGGGCAGTTAAATGGTGGATGGGAGAATGGGTGAGTGGATGGTGAGTGAATGGATAGATGGATGGATGGACAGATGAATAACAGATCACTG
>NW_011898830.1:1934-2371 GCF_000151845.1 Pteropus vampyrus | reverse complement strand
CCTTGGAGCCTCCTAGGGGTCACTGACCCTGCACCTCTGCCCCTTCTGCCCAGAGAGCTGTGGGCACAGCATCAGGGGGTCCCCAAAGGGAAGGACCTCTGCCCAAACCCCACTGCAGGTCAGGGCAGCACAGCGGTGGAGAGAGCTAGGGGGCTGCCGGGACTCCTGCTCACACCCATTCCCTCTGGCCTGTGTCCCGCCTGCCTGCCGGGTTGCACTGATCCCCTCCAGCCACAGCGGGGCGCCGGGAGCCCTCAGTGATGATCTGGGAGTCAGACCTCTCTGCAAGGACTGCCTTGGACTTCTCCAGGCAAAGGCTGGGACTTCTTTTTCTGGTTTGTCTTAGCTGAAGGGAGGACAGCCTTCTGACATGGGTCTCTGCATCTGTCCCCTGGGCCAGAAGCTGCCCTTACCTGAAAGGATGCAGACTAGAGCCT
>NW_011898830.1:0-699 GCF_000151845.1 Pteropus vampyrus | reverse complement strand
TTAGCTGAAGGGAGGACAGCCTTCTGACATGGGTCTCTGCATCTGTCCCCTGGGCCAGAAGCTGCCCTTACCTGAAAGGATGCAGACTAGAGCCTTTGTGCTTGAGGCGGCCTTTGTGCTGGGCGTGGTAACTGCAACAGACCCCCAACCCCAGGTTTTAGAAACCGCAACTCTCATGCATCTCCCTGGGACCCCTCTGAGGCAGTGCCATGGAGGTTACTATCCCCAAGGTGCCTGAAGGCCTTGGGCCAGATTCAGAAGGTCAGTGCAGATATTGGCCAAAACTGGAAGCTGGTTGTCCCCAGCCTCCGCCCGCCTCGTGCTCGGTCAGGGGCAGCCCTGGTGGAACCCAGGTTTTTCAATCCCTTTCTGGGAAGGCAGCAAAGAGTCTACAGTTAGGCTGTCTGGTACAGTAGCCATATGTCACTATAGCAATTCAAACTCCAAATGCAGTTCCCAGTTATGCTGCCACATTTCAAGTACCCAATAGCCACACAGGGTTGATGGCTACCATACTGGACAGCACAGATATAGCCCATTTCCACTGTCACAGAAGTTCTTCTGGACAGGGGTTCCCTGAGCTGGTGACACGGACTTTGGGCCACATAGGCTAGTCCCGAAAGGGCCATCAGCAGAGACCCTTTTCCCGCCTGGGAATCAGCTCCACGGATCAAGAGCCTGGCCCTGTCGGCAGCACAT
>NW_011898829.1:6524-6915 GCF_000151845.1 Pteropus vampyrus | reverse complement strand
CAGCCTGACTCCTGGCCCCTCCGTTCTGGTCCAATTGCTGTAACAAGACTTCCCGGCAGCAAAATGTGACAGGTCCCCTCCTTATTGGTAGCCCCGCTCACAGGGCCGATCCCTGAGGCCTCCATCTGCTTCTGGCCACCCCGCCCCCCAGCACCCTGTCCGTCCGGCAGCTCCTCGCCCAGGTTCGTGTCCCTTGGGCTCTGTCCCCGCGCCCGTCACTGTGTCCCTTGGGCTCTGTCCCCGCGCCCGTCATTGTGTCCCTTGGGCTCTGTCCCCGCGCCCCTGTCACTGTGTCCCTTGGGCGCTGTCCCCACGCCCCCGTCACTGTGTCCCTTGTGCTCTGTCCCCACGCCCGTCATTGTGTCCCTTGGGCTCTGTCCCCGCGCCCCTG
>NW_011898829.1:0-2863 GCF_000151845.1 Pteropus vampyrus | reverse complement strand
ATTTTATCTTTGTGTGTCGGCATTCGTGTAAAAAGGGGATAGTTCAGCTCTAAGTGTAATGAGTTGGAAGAACAGCTCTCCGGTGGCTCCCTCAGGAAAACGCAGCATCGATGACATCGATTGCTGAAAGTGACTAATAACGCCGGACTGGGGGTGGCCGGAGCCTGCGCCAGCTCTGCCTCCAGACGCCGTGCAAGGAGGGCGGGCTCCTGGCTCTGAACGCTCGCACCCCCAGCAGGCGAGGCCCCGGAGGAGCTCATCCGGAGTGCTGAGTGGAAGCGGCAGAGCCCGTGGGTGCCCGGACCCTGAGGTCAGGTGGGGTGTGAGCCTCGGTTTCCGCATCTGGATTCTCACACTGTGCCGGTACCACAGGCTCCCTGTGGGGACGCAGCTACACGGCCCACGGGCAGGTCCTAACCTCCTGCCTGGCACGTGGGGAGCGGTTCAGTACCCGCTGGTCATCGAAAGGCTTATTCTTGAAAGGGTCGAGGGAGGGACTCCAGGCCCAAGCACTCAGCAAATAGCATCCGAGGCTGACGCAATGACGCTCGCCAAGAGCCTTCTGCGGTCAGGTACACAAACGATGCTGAGGATTAAGGCTTACCCAAATCAGAGGAGCTATAGTTTTTGACTAGGCAGGTGAATAAGCTTAGGCTATGCGCATCTCATCTGCTTCCGGAGGCTTCTTCTCTGTGCTTGATGCCTGGTGGATGGAGAGGCTCTGCCATACACGCTAAATCAATTCTGTGCCCTCGGCTCTGGTCACTGCCCCTGACACTGCTGGCCAGCTTCTCCCAGAAGCAGCCAGTGCGCCGGACAGGAGGCCTCGCCGGGGTGGGGCAGGCTCTTTAGCTGGTGGTTCAGCTCAGCCCACACAGCTTCCTGCCTTTCTAGAAGGATTCACTTGCCTACCTTCTCCTCATGCTCCCCGGCCCTCTCCTGAGACTTCTGGAGAGGAAAAGCGAATTAAAATGAAGGGCTGAGGGCCGGGGGCGAGAAGGACCACAATAAAATGCCAGCCCGCAGTGGGGGAGGAGAGCTCTTCAGCTGGCCCCAAATGAGCCTTTGTGTTTTAAAATTAATAGCATAAATGTCGGCTCTGACGGCCAGGGCAATAAAGCTTCCGGTCACTGCAGCACCCTCTGTGGGGTCGTCTTGTCTCGTGTGTGCCCTGGGCAGAGGCACAGCGCTAAGGCTCTCTCCGCGGTGCCACGCTTTGGGTTCCGGGGTAACTCTATCGGTTGAGTCAGAGTGTTGGGGGGAAGAAGGTTGCTGTGGGGCTGCGTGAGGCTGGCTGGCCGCACGGACCTGCCATCGCATGCGGGAGGGGCCCGCAGCAGCTGCGTCCAGTGGGAACGTACTGACGTGCCCTGCAGATACAGACCCCTCCGGGCAGGGGCAACGGGCCCGTGGGCAGACCCCAGAGCCCTGCGCCCTCAGTACACGCCCCCCGACCCAGGAGTCCCTGATGGCATCGGGGGCAGGACCTGCAGAGCGGGGATAGCTTCCTGCTCTGGGAGGCGGGGCCGAACTCCAGTGTTCTCGAGGTCCCCTTCGATCTCTGTCCTCAGGGACGGGTGGCCGTGTGGGAGAGTCCCTGCAATCGCGGACACACAGGAACACAGCCTTCCCCCGGCCACTCCCAGAGCCCGTCCGGATGGCCCCATGCGGCCCCTCCATGTTCAGGAGAAACAGAGGGACCTCTGCAGACCGCCTCCGAGAAACCGGGGCGGCGGGTGACGCGCTCAGCCTGATGCGAAAACCCCCACGGAGCGAAACCTCGACTCTCTCAAGGCGCAGGTCTCGCTCCAGGGCTGGAGACACGGGCTGGACCGTAACCAGCTCCATGGCCTCACGAGACGCTGCAGCTGGGCGCTCCAGAGCCGGGCGCTGGAGCCCCATCCCCAGGCCCCCCCGACTCCTCCGTCGGAGGCTTTCACTGGCCATCAGTGTTTAGGGATTGCTCGAAATGTGACAAATCTTCCAGTAATTACACCAAGGTGACAGGGGTTTGTCTCACAGCCAAAGGAAGCCGTGAGCCCCAGACACACCGGGACGATCAGAGGACAGAATGTCATAGGCCTCTACAGGTGACGGCAAGAAGAGGCAGGGTCAGGAAGTGTGGTAGCATTTGCCACACTGCACCTTCACTACCCAGGCCCCACGACACCGAAAGCCACCAGAGGATGCGGAGGCTGTCACCACCCCCAGCACGGCCCCAAATGGTGCCAACGGCATCGGCGCATAGAAGGTGCTAATGCACATTGGTTGGAGGAAGGACTTAAAATGCTATAATGAGGATGTATTTACGCTCACACTTACACTCAGCGCCGTGCACGCGCGCACACACACATGCACACACGCATACACACATGTGCACACACATGCACGCATGCATACCCTCACACACATACACACGTGCATGCCCTCTACGCATACAGCACACACGTACACAATGCACATGCGCGCACACACACACACATATGCATGTCGCACACATGTGCACACCCACATACATGGCACACGCGTGCACACATGCACACACAAACGCACATTCACATGTCTGCACACACATGCACGTGTGACACATGCACAAACACACATGTGCGGTGCCCCTCATGCAGTGCACACACATGCACGTATAATGCGCATACACGCACACATGTACACATGCACACGATGCACACACACAACACATGCCACACACACGCACACACGATGCACACACACAAACACATGCACGCACTCACGCACATGCACACATGCACGCCGCACACGCACACACACAATGCGCTGCCCCAGAAGTGCTGGGTGCTGCGCGGGGATCGCTGGGTGCTCTCGCTGGATGAGGGAGCGGCGGCTG
>NW_011898828.1:1858-3423 GCF_000151845.1 Pteropus vampyrus | reverse complement strand
CTCGGACTTTATAGTGCGGGAGGGGGCGGGCGGGGAAAAGCCGAAAGGCTCCGCCTCTGCTCCCTGCGGGGACCCGCTGATCTGATTGGCGGGACTGCTCTGATCATGTGGGCGGCGCCTCGATTTCTTTCATTCCAGAAAATGACGTTTACTTATCTTAACAAAATTGTCCTTATAGTCGAAGGTGACCAGCAGGCCACCAAGAGGGACCCCCGTACTAGTTTGCGGGGCTGCCATAGCACAGTACCATAGACAGGGTGGTTTAAACGACAAATGTATTTTTCTCCCAGTCCTGGAGTCTTGATGGACGTCTGCCATCAAGGCGTTGCCAGGGTGGGTCCCCTCCGAAGGAACCTGGTCCAGGCCTGTCCCCAGCGCCTGTGGCCGGCGGGGAAACCTGGAAGTTCCTTGGCTTGTAGGGGCATCGCCCCATCCCTCCCTTCATCCTCACCTGGCATCCTCCCTGTCTATGCCGTATCTTCCCTTTCTGTAAGGACACCGGTCACATCGGATCGGGGACCCCTCTAGTCCTCCTCGACCTCATCTCCACTAATCTCATCTGATAATTAGATCCTGTTTCCACATAAGACCACCGTCCGGGGTGCTGGGGGCTAGGACCTCATCTTATGAATTTGGGGGCGGGGACAAATTCATCCCATATCACGAGGTGTCTGGTCCAGAGCCATCTAACGGCTACCACAGCACAGGCCGAGGAGGAGGAGCGAGAATGAGCCCCGGGCGAGCATCTGCTCTCGGGTCATGCGCACGGCCCGCGCGTGCTCCTGCGAGCACTTTGCGCGCCTTGCCGGGTCTCCACGCGCCCCCGGTGCGGCTGGCTGAACCACCCAGAAGCTAATGCCTGGAGACGGCCCGGCACAGACATCTGTGCAGCTGCTTGGGGCGTGAGAGAGGAGGCCGCCCGCAGAGAAGAAAGGGACGCGGACGGAGGGCCTGGCCTGGGTATGGCCGGAGCCGGGAGTCCAGCCGCCCGGTGCTTCTAGAGCCTTCTAGAGCGTGAATCTGTCGTCTGAGCGGGAGGGAGTGTTTCCACCGCGGCAGGACGGTGCTGGTCTCCCCGGGAGTGTGTCGTGAGAGTGCCGCTGGGACCTGGCATGGCAAAGCCGTTGCTCATCCCACTCCAGATGCAAAAGAACCGAAAGCAGGATCTCAGAGAGACCTACCTGCACCCCGTGTTCACAGCAGCTAAAAAGATGGAAGAAACCCAAGCGTCCCTTGTCACAAGGTGGACACACAAACTCTGGTCCATCCGTGCAGTGGAATATTACGCAGCCTGGAAAAGGGGAGATGTTCTGACACCTGCTACAGCACGGATGCACCTTGAGGACATCGTGCTGAGTGAAATGAGCCGGTCACAGAAAGACAAATCCTATATGAGTCCGCATCTGTGAGAATCTAGAAGAGTCAATTCACAGAGGCGCAAAGTAGGATGGTGGGGGCCGGGGGGATGGGGATGTGAGTGTTTAATGGGGACAGTGTCAGTTTGGGAAGATGAAACATTCTGGAGATGATGGTGGTGATGGTTGTACACAGAGGTATTTAATGTC
>NW_011898828.1:0-623 GCF_000151845.1 Pteropus vampyrus | reverse complement strand
GCTGCCCAGGTGTTTCATTTTCTGGGCATAAGACTGTGCAGAGTGCTCTTCACGTACAGGCAAAATTACACTTCAGACTGAGTTTTCAAATTTAATGAAACAATTTTCCCAGCTCTTGGAAAAAAAAAATCTCTATAAAGAAGGTCTTTAAAATTTCACTTTATCATCATCCAGTAGAAGAATTTGAATTCTGTTGCTTTTGAGATTTTTCTGACAAGTCTTGGTCAGAAAAGGTGTCTTGGCACATTAGGTTAGAGGCACTTAAACACACACACACACACACACACACACACACCCTAGAAGCAGAATTCTAATCAATAAAAATAGCTTTAAAAAAATGAAAACATATATCCACAGAGAAACTTGTGCAGATCAGTCAAAAAGTGGAGCCCAAATGCCCACCCCCCTGGGAAACGGACAGACACAACAGGGAGGGCCGGAGACTGACATGCTGAGATGTGGCTGGGCCTGAGGAACCAGACGCAACAGGCCACCGAGTGTGTGGCTCCGTTCCCGCGAAACATCCAGGGGAGGCGAATCCAGAGACATGGGGTAGACGGGCGTTTTCCAGGACCCGGTAAGCGGGGGGTGAGGGGACGGGACTGACTCGTAATGCAGACTGG
>NW_011898827.1:1955-3746 GCF_000151845.1 Pteropus vampyrus | reverse complement strand
TAAGTTTTGGCCAATAAGATGTAAAGTGTCAAATGTGACTTAGGAAGAATCCTTTCTACTTTCTGCTGCCTAGAATGTAGTGGCAATAGCTGGAGCTTCAACAGACGTAATGGACCAGAGGGACCTCGGGAATGGAAATAGCACATGGTGGCAAGAAGATAAATGGGGTTCAAGTCTGACACTGTGGAACAGACTTTTTTATATAAAAATAAATGTAATCTTCCATTTTAGGTCTTTTTTATTCACAGAAGACCTAATCTTACCTAATACAACAGGATACCTAACCGCATGAAGTGGTTGTAAGAGTTTGACTAAGTGTGAGAATACTTTGTGCTCAGAGTGTTTCCCTAAAATCCTGGCAGCATTATCTGCTCTGTGAATAAAGGTTTACATGGTCAAACATCTCTGAGAAACAGCACATACTATATTCTCCTGTAGAAACTATACAATTCATATTATCATAGAAAAGACTTTATAAAGACTAGATGCAAAGAAATATATTTTTCTGTGCTTATTCCAAAATTTCCCAATCTCTTTTGACTTTGTTATCTTTCTCCCATGTGATACTTATAAAGAGCTAGCTTTATAGGAAATGGTTTGAGAAATTCTGGGTAAATTTATTATTAGCTAATATCAAAATTATTGTTATTGGCCTTACAATAAAGTTTACCTAATTGAATCCACTACTACTTCGGTCCAGGCCCTCATGGTATAATTGCTTTCATAACTCTCTAAATGTTTCCTACAGCACGGTTGTTAATTTTATCAATTTATAATTGTTTGTGTGATTACATTTATGTCTCCCTTACTAGGCAGTAAGTTCCAGGTAGGTACTGGAACTGTTTTGCTCACCAATTTAACCCAACATGAAGCAAAGTATCTGGCACATAATAAATCATGTGCCCAGTAAATAGTTGCTCCATATATGCATGATTTCTGAGCTTTGCTTTAAATCAGGCACATTGTGCAAATGTCAGTGATGAAATAAGCATAAATCAATTTTGGAAGAAGAGATAATGCTCACTTTGAGGAGAAGTTTTAATCACTTTTTGTTCTCTTAGTTAGCATGTAGGCCATTAACTCCTGCAGGGCCTATGTGCAATCCTAATAAACAATAGAATGCCCTTCTAAGGGAGCAAGCAAAGGAAATCCTGAGTAATAGTGACCTAAAGACAAATGGAATTTTTTTTCTTTTATTTTTTCTTTTTATGTTCTTTCAGTCTTGACATAGCTTCTTCTTTATATCCTTCTGTTCAGCTATTCACCAGATGGTTCTCCAGGTTGATTGTTCTATAATTTAGTTGTAATTTTAATGTGGTCATGGGAGGAGGCAAGCACAGCATTAAACTTACTCTGCCATCTTGACCAGAACTCTCAAAATAGGAAATTTTTAATGTGTTTTTAGATAAAGGGCAAAAATGTACCTCAGAGTTGTCAGCAAGTTGTTGTTAAAGGCACACCTCGGAGATTTTGCAGGTTCAGTTCCAGACCACAGCAATAAAGCAAGTCACACCCCATACGAAGAATACTTTCCCGCTGAAGGCTGAAGTTTGTGGCTTTTTAAAGCCATTATCTCTTTGAAATTGATGTGCAATTTTGGAAAAGCCATTTGGTTGTTGATGATTGCAGGCAGGGAGCTGGGGTGGGGACTTGAGGGAACTGCCTTTTACTGAACATGTTATGTGCTGGGCACTTCACAGACTTTATCATCTGTACAATGGGGACAATAATTGCAGGTATTTAAACAGGTTACTATAAATAAAGTAATATCAATATAATTTTTTAAAGTGA
>NW_011898827.1:0-725 GCF_000151845.1 Pteropus vampyrus | reverse complement strand
ATCTTAGAGAATATAGCTTACTTTATTTTCCCAAACTGATAGAGCTCTACAAATTGACCAATTCTATTAGAATTACCCTATCATATGAGCCTATTAATTTGGAACACTTGGCAGTATTCTAATCAGAGAGTGACCAAGGATAACCTGATTGTCAACCTAAAAGTGCTGCTGTCTCATCAGTGAGTTATCGCTTTTAATTTTAACAAAGATATGGGGATCCTTGAGACATTAATCCCTACAGGGTTCTCATGAAAATCCAGTGCAGATGTGTGAGACTGTAAGACAAGGCAAGCATTACATTCGCCTTTGATTTGTAGGAGTCTCCAGAGAGTATACAGTTTATTCTCAGATAATTTCTAAATTACTGTCTTTTTTAGTCCTCCTTGGAAGATTTATTGTTAACCACCTCCATCATCTTGGTGGTATTGCTCTTTTCTTGCCTTCTGTTCTAGTTCTCCTCCTGGTTTCATGAGTGTTCCTTCTCTGATTTCTCTTTCTGACACTTACATTAGAATTTCCTCTAAGATACTATCACCTAACCCCTCCTCGTATCTCTTTGTGATCGTTCTCATGTCGGCTCTATCCTTGGTTCAATCTCCAAGACTTCCTTAGCCAACTCTCCTGAGGATCACCAAATCTAAATCCAGATTCCCAACTGACTTCCCTCCCAAACTCCTGATCCACATTTCCTGTTACCATCTAAGCATCTGCACATGAAATTTTGT
>NW_011898826.1:5914-8655 GCF_000151845.1 Pteropus vampyrus | reverse complement strand
TTATGGCAGGTGACTCTGCAGGAATTGGCTGTGCCCTATGGGGACATGGCTGAAAATTGTGTACTCTAAGGGGAGATTTATCTGCCAGGTAGGATAAGAATAGTTTGAGTTTAGTTAGACCTTACTTCAGTGGAAAAGTAAGCTTGAGTGGAATTATCTGATTCTAAAGTGATGGTGAATAAAAATTATATGAATAGATGTAATGGGAAGTCAGAAAACTCATCGATTTTATAACTTTCAGAGTATGAGTGTCCACAGAATGAAATCTAAAGTAGTGTATGAGAAAAACACAGTGTATTCACTAGAATGCAAAAGGAGATAGACAGGAAAGAAAGCTCTCGAAGTCAACACACAGAATTGACCTCACTTGTGGAAGGGCAGGAAACTCCTAGTGAAGAAAATAGAACTGTTACTGTCTCAGCATAAAAGTACGATAGTGGTTTTCAGTGGTGGTTGCATATTAGAATCACTGGGGAATTAATAAATAATGAGGCCTTGGCTACACTACACACCAGTTTACCAGAGCATCTGCGGGTGGGGTCCTGGCAACCGTCCAATGTCAATGCTCATTTTAGTGTGCACCAGGTGGAGAAATATTAGAACTGGAGATCAGGAGAGGATAATGCTTAATTGAGACTCTGTTTAAAGGCAAATGAGAAATATTTCACTCCTCACCAGGTACAAGGGGTCACGGACTTCGGAGGCATCAGTAGAAGCTTCGGATAAGCATTCTATTGAATGGTTATTTTCCAGCTGAAAAAAAACATGGATATGTGGGAGAAACTTTCCCCAGGAGATAGATTTCATAGGCATAAGCAATTCCATAGCAAGAGATAGTGACACAGCACACAGGAGCATGTGAAAGCTTTGTCAGGACATAGGCCAGAAGCCACAGACAACTGCAATATTAGGAAGATGACAATGCAGGCTCAGAAGGAAATGAGAAAGTTTTAAATAAGCCAGATGTCAGGGAAGGGTGGAAGCCTCTTCAAATAAGGCTGCTGCCTGGGTACATTGCCACTGCAAATTTCTATGTAGGAAGACAAGATTTTCTCAAACGCCACAACCTGTGAGAGGCAACAACATGCATGGGTGAATTTTCTCCTATAAATAAATATACTTGGCCTCTTAAAGGGAAATTTCTTTCAATTGAAGTTCACAGGTCATGGATTTTGATAATGGGCAATATAGACTGACTGACATTGGATGAGGCTGAGACTAAAGAGCTTGGAGTGTGGGAGCTTTGACAGCTTCCCCTTGAGAAGAGTTCCTTGGTGTGTCACCAGCCCAGTTTCTCTTAGAGCAAGAAGTTAAAATGAACAATCAGAGATAAGGTCAAGGATAGAGAAGCTGTTGCTGATAAAAGACAGGAGTTTAGAGGATATTTATGAAAATATCGTGTTTCTCAACAATTAAACTATTGGCAATTTAAGTGAGATAATTCTTATAGTGCAGAAGCTGATTCTCTGAGACCCTTACCCTACTTGCCTGCCTGGCCTGAGCCTTTTCTGGCACCTCCTGCACGCAAGTGATCTGTCTTGGCTTGCTGTGTGAACTTTCTTAAAATGTCTCAAAGGTTCACAAACCTAAAACAAGTGGCAACTGGCCTTCATGTGCCTTGTACCTAATGCTAAGCAGACCCAAGCTTGGCACAAGTGGTAACTCGTCTAAACTTGCATTGCAACTCCCGTAAGGTGGCCCAAGCCTGGATAAACAGTGGTTAGTCTTGACTTAGAACATAGCTTCAACTAAGTGGCCACAAGACCTGCTGAGGTGGCTGCTGGCCTCAGCTTGCATTGTGGTACCCACCAGAGGATCCCAAGACTGGCACAAATAGCAGCCAGCCTGGGTTTGCAACATAGCCCCTCTCAAGTGTCTCCAAGACCAGCATAAGTGGCAGCCAAATGCAGATCACTAGGTAGCTCCTACTAAGAGCCCCAAACCAGGCAATATATACCAGAGCCCCTATACCAGAGCCCCTCCCAAGAGGTTTTAGAATCAACATACTTGGTGGCTCGCTTCAGAACACACCAAAACACCACCTAACCAGCTCCACAAATGACACCCTGAGGATGAATTTGGCTGGTACCAGAGTCCTGCTAAAGTGACTCCCACTCTGTATTTAACAGCTCACCTGCTATAGTAATGGCCAGCCAGAGTTAGTCAGCCTGACGGTTAATCCCACCCACCAACATGACAAAAGCGATTGAGGCCCAACGACAGCAGGAGGGCACACAACACTCACACAAGGGACACCCCTAAAAGACCCAGCTTAGATGAGCAGGAGACTATACCACTAAGCCTCATAGGACACCTTCTGTATAAGACCAATCTGCCATGACCAGGAGACGTAGCAGATCTACCTAACATGTAGAAATAAACGCAGCGAGTAGGCCAAAATGAGGGGAGAAAAAGCAAGTCCCAAATGAAGGAACAGGACAAAACTCCAGAAAAAGAACTAAATGAAATCCTAACCCTTATCTTAACCATAACTTTATTTTATGAGATCAGCATCATCCAGATACTAAAACCAGACAAAGACACTACAAAAAAAGAAAATTATAGCTCAATATTGCTGACGAACGTAGATGCAAAAAAATCCTCAACAAAATATTAGCAAAACGAATTCAGTAATACATTAAAAAGATCATGCGCCGTGATCAAGTGATATTTATTTTTGGGATGCAAGTTTGGTTCGACATCAGCAAATCAATTCACAAGATATACCACATTAACAAAGT
>NW_011898826.1:0-3009 GCF_000151845.1 Pteropus vampyrus | reverse complement strand
GATGTACGAGTTAAGTCACTTAACTAATTTCCACCCCTACCTCACTCCCCCACCAGTTAAGACATTGCAAGGAAGTGCACAGTGTTTATCTTATAGTTTTAAGCAGCCCAGAGAAACAATTACATGCCCCTGAGGGCAAATGAATCTCACCTGCAAAGAGAGAAATACCTGACACCAGGAGCCATCAAATGGTCGAAGAAGACATGAAATAGTTGGCTTCCTCACTCACACTATACTATTGGAGATATTTCTTAAGAGATGGATGGCAACTTTCCCCTATGCCAAAGTTGTGGCAAAGACAGACTAGATGCTTCCCTATCTCATTTCCTTTTGTGGGCAAACAAGACTATGTTTAGCAGCTTCCTTTGCAGGCAGATTGGAATCATGGGACCAGATTTTGGCCAATTAAATGTCCATGAAAGTGTTGAATTCCATTTCCAGTCCTGGCCACAAAATCACTACAAGATTTTCCTCACTCTCAACATACTTTTGCTGGTTAAATGCAGAGTAGCAGGTGGATAGTGATCTATGAGATAAAAGGAACCAAGATTCTGAAGACCCATGTAAAAGGATGCCAAATGAACACATTGTCTTGTGTTAAGCCACTGAGATTACTCTGACACACACTTATATTTTAAATTATAACAATCTTTATAGCAGTCCTAAAAGGATAAAGTTTTGTTGATGAAGAAACTAAGAGTTAAGTACTTGTTCAATTTTCCATACCTAAGTGGTAGAATAAGAATTTGAACTTAGTTCTTTCTGAGTCTTAATTAACTGCCACATTAAAATAGTTAACTACAGCGTTTCGAGTGAGCGAGGACTCATTTTATTTTTAAATTTGCTATTAGTAACACTCTTTGGGAAACTTGGTTAGTGTACTGGAACCAGTTTTTCAAAGCGTGGTGTTAACCTATAGGTCTGAATGGATTTTCTTTATCACACTCCCATATGTTGATTAAAACTGTCTTCTGGGTAGAATAAGTAAGGATTTTTTAAGTGATTTTTTTTTTATCGTGATAAAATATACATAGCATAAAATTTGCCGTTTTAACCATTTTTAAATGTACAGCTCAGTGGCCTTAAGTACATTCATATTGTGTTTGTAACCATCACCCTATCCATCTCTAGAAAATTTTCATCTTCCTACACTGAAACCCATTAAACAACAACTCTCTATCCTCCACCCCACCCAAACACACATGCCTGCTGGCAACCATCATTCTGCTTTCTGTCTCTATGAATTTGACTACTCTAGGAAATTCATCTGTGTAGTATTATAAAATATGTGTCCTTTGTGGCTGGGTTATTTCACTTAGCACAATGTCTTCAAGGTTTATCTATGTTATAGCATATGTGTCAGAATTTCCTTTCTTTATAAGTCTGAATAATATTCCGTTATATGTATATACCACATTTTGTTTATCTATTCATCCATCCATTGACGCTTGAGTTGTTTTTATCTTTTGGCTATTGTGAATAATGCTGCTATATACTTGGGTGTACAAATACCTATTTAAGTCGTTGCTTTTAATTTTGGGGGGTATGTACTCAGAAGTGGAATTGCTGGATCATATGGTAATCCTATTTTGAATTTTTTGATGAACCACTGCTGTTTTTCATAGCAGCTGCACCATTTTATTTTTCCACTAGCTGTGCACAAGTGTTCAATTTCTCCACTTCTTTACCAACATACAACTTTACTTGGTTTTGGGATAATGATCATACTAATGAGCGAAGTGTTATCTCATTGTGGTTTAGATTTGCATTTTCCTAATGAGTAGTGGTGTTGAACATCTTTTCATATGCCTATTGGTCATTTGTATGTCTTCTTTGGAAAAATATCTGCAGAAGTCCTTTGCCCATGTTTTAATTGAGTTGTTTGTTTTTGTTGTTGAGGTTTAGAAATTCATTATAAATTCTGGATATTAACCCTTTGTCAGAAGTATGGTTTGCAAATATTTTCTTCCTTTTAGTGTATTGCTTTTTCACTCTATTAAAAGTATCCTTCGATGCAGAAAGTTTTTAATTTTAATGAAGTTCAATTTATGTTATTTCTTTTGTTATCTGAGCTTGGTGTCATATCCAAGAAATTATTGTCAAATCTAATGCCATGAAGGTTTTCTCCTGTTTACTTCTAAGAGTTTTATGGTTTTAGGTTTACATTTAGATCTTCGTTCCACTTTGCGTTAATTTTTGTGTGTGGTGTAAGGTAAGGATCCAACTTCATTCTTTTACATATGGATATCCTGTTTTCCCAGCACCAAATGTTGAAAAGACTGTCTTCTTCCCATTGAATGGTTTTGGCACCTTGATCAAAAATCATTTGACCATGTATACGCATGCTCTCTAATCTATTTAATTGGTCTCTATGTCTGTCTATATGCCAGTATCACATTGTTTTGATTACTGTAGCTTTGTAATAATTTTTGAAATCAGGAAGTGTGAAACTTTCAATTTTGTTTTTTTTTCAAGGATGTTTTTGACTATTTGGGGTCTCTTGAGATTCCATATGAATAAATTGGATTTTTAACAGCTATAAATTTAGATCTAATCTAGAAGTTCTAAACACTAGAACTCTTTTGAGAAAATAGTATTGAAAAACAAATCTTGATTTTTTTTTTTTTTGTTCAACTTTCAATTACATGCCATGGAAAAACATCTGGAAGGGCAAATGACATCAAGTGCTTAGAACAGTTCTTGCAAACAAGACATAGCCAATAGATGTGTGTTGTCACTGTTATTCCTATGTATCATTTGTAGTATACCTATCTGCTTTTTTTTAAGTAGGCCTCTGTTTCACTGCCAACTGATATTGATTTCTGATAGATAGGGGTTGGCATGTCTCCCCTAACAGATTATGGTTTAAGGAGCTAATTACTCTTACTTTACTCTCTCCTTGAAGGAATGACTTTTACATGATTCACTTAATATGAAATGTTGATTTGCTTCTTGAATTGGTTTCCTATGCTGTGTAACAAATTATGGCCAATTCAGTACTTAAGCAAC
>NW_011898825.1:393-4422 GCF_000151845.1 Pteropus vampyrus | reverse complement strand
CCCGCATACCCTCTGAGACAGAATGCTATGGAGCCCCAGGAGAATCTGAGCAAATGCTATCGAAACTGTCACTGACACTGACAGGAACTGAGACTGAGGGTAGCAAGCATGATTAAACATCTATAAGAAAAAAAAGACATTATTAACACTTTATATAAAGCAGAGATCCATGAGGCTTAGACTCCACCTGCCAGAAACCAAAAGAAAAACACTATATTTGCAACAGACTAGAGACCATTTTATAATAAATCTTCTTTCTGGAAAAAAAAATGCAGAACACACTTCCATTAATGCCAAAGTGGAGAAATAGTCCATTAAACACCATGAACAACCAAGATGACAAGACATCTCTGAAAGAAAGAGAAAAATCTCCAGAAAATAAACTTACACACATAGAAATATGCGACTTCCATGCCAGAGAATTCAGGATGGTACTTCTGAAAAAACTCAATATAATCCAAACAAATCATATCAACAATTTCAAGAATTTAAAAAACAACTAGATGAGCAGAATAAGTTCTTTAGCAAAGAGAGTGAAACCGTCAAAAAGAACCAAATAGACCTTCTTGAGATAAATAACACACTGCAAGAGCTGAAAAATAAAATAACAAGCTTGGGAAATAGAGTCAACCAAATAGAAGAAAGGATCAGTGACATCAAAGATAGAAATCTAGAAATAAATCACATCGAAGAAGAGAGAAACTAAAGAATGAAAAATAATGAAAGAGAAATACAAAAACTAGCCGATACCATCAGGAGAGGAAACATAAGAATAATGGGCACTATAGAAGGTGAGGAAAAGGAGCAGGGACTAGAAAGCATTTTCAGACAAATAGTTGATGAGAATTCCCCAAATCTAAGGAATGAGCTGGAGCTTGGAATTCAAAAAGTCAATAGAACACCCAATTATCTCAACTCAAAAAGACACAGAAAATACCAAGACACATTGTATTAAAATTATCAAAAATCAATGACAAAGACAGAATTCTCAGGGCAGCCAGGGAAAATAAGGTGGCAACCTATAAAGGAAAACCCATTAGATTATCTTTGGACATCTCAGTGCAAACCTTACAAACCAGAAAGGAGTGGAATCAAATATTCAAACTATTAAATGAAAGGAACTACCAATCAAGAATAATGTATCCAGCTAAGCTCTACTTTAGATATGAAGGAGAAATAAAGACCTTTCCAGACATACAAAAATTGAGGGAATTCTCCACTACGAGGCCCGCACTACAGGAAATATTGAAAGAGGTCAGCTCACCTAAAACAAAATGACAAAAAAAAAATGCAGGCTGATAAAAGCAGAGGAGTGCAACTCTAACTACGAACAGGGCATTACCAGTTTAAAATAAGAAGAGATTTGCTATAACAAGATAGTAATGAACATTCAGCATACATAGGGACAAAATGAGACAACAATGACTGAAAAGGGGAGGATTCAAAGATCCAAATTCACAAAAGGGAATGGAGCTAAAGAACACTCAGAAGAAAAGAGATGACTAAATATACAACTATCCTTTACATGTTCATAATAGTAACCACAGGCGAGATTTAGAACCGAAGTATATAACATAAAATAAGAACCAGAGGGAAAACCCACCAAAGCCAACCAAAATAAAGAAAACAGAAACACAAGGACAAGGAAGCAATGGAAACACCAAGCTGCCAGAAAGCAAAAGATAAAATGGCTATAAGAAGACCTCATTTTTCAATAATCACCCTAAATGTAAATGGACTGAACTCACCAACAAAAAGTCACACAGTTGCTGATTGGATCAAAAAACAAAACCCAACCATATGCTGCCTCCAGGAGACACATCTCATTTTCAAAGAAAAATATAGACTCAAAGTGAAAGGGTGGAAAGTGATGTTTCAAGCAAATGGCATGAAAAAGTGATGTTTCAAGCAAATGGCAAGAAAAACAGGAGTAGCAGTACTAATACCAAACAAAAGAGACTTCAAAATAAAAAAGATAAAGAAAGATACTGAGGGACAGACACTTCATAATGATAAAAGAAATCATGCACCAAGAAGACATAACACTTATTAATATGGATGTTCCCAATCAGGAAACCCTGACATCTGTAAAGCAATTACTAATAGAACTAAAGGGAAAAACAGACCAAAACACTGTCATAGTAGGGGACCTAAATACCCCGCTGTCAGATATGGAAGATCATCCAAACAGAAAATTAATAAGGAAATAACATCCTTAACGGATACATTAGACCAACTGTACATAATTGATATTTACAGTCTTCCATCCCCAAACAGCTGCTTATACATTCTTCTCTAGTGCACATGGAGCATTCTCAAAGATTGACCACATACTGGGACACAGAAATAGACTCAACAAATATAAGAGGGTTAAAATCAAGCCAACCATATTCTCTGATCATAATGCTTTGAAACTAGAGATCAACTGTAAAAAGAAAGTGGAAAGGACCACAAATAAATGGCAATTAAATAACATACTACTGAAGAATAACTGGGTCAGAGAAGAAATAAAAAGAGAAATTAAGAGATACATAGAAACAAATGATGATGATTGATAGTACAACATATCAAAACTTTTGAGACACTGCAAAAGTGGTCATAAGAGGAAAGTTCATATTGTTACAGGCCTATCTCCAAAACGAGAACAAACCGAAATAAACAACCTAATGCTTCATCTTTAAAAACTGGAACAGAAAGAACAAATGAAGCCTAAAGTCAACAGAAGGAAAGAAATTATCAAAATTAAAGCAGAAATAAAAACAAAATAACAACAACAACAAAAACAATAGAAAAATAAATTCAACAAAGAACTGGTACTTTGAGAAGGTTAATAAAATTGACTAACCCCTATCTAGACTCACTAAAGAAAAAAGAGAAAGGGTACAAACAAACAATATCATGGATGAAAGAGAGGAAATTATGACGGACACCGCAGTAATACAGCGGATCATACAAGAATACTATGAAAAAGTATATAACACCAAATTTAATAACCTAGAAGAAATGGACTAGTACTTAGAAAAATACAATCTTCCTAGACTAAGTCAAAGAGAACTGAAAAATCTAAATAGACCAATCAGCAGTATGGAAATTGAAACAATCATTAAAAACCTACCGAAAAGTAAAAGTCCAAGACCAGATGGCTTCACCAGTGAATTCTACCAAACATTCAAAGACTTAATACTTATTCTCCTCAAACTCTTCCAAAAAATCTATGAGGATGTCAATATTTTCCAACTCATTTTATGAGGCCAATATCACCCTGATACCAAAACCTGGGAAAGATAACACAAAAAAAGAAAACTACCAACTAATATCTCTCATGAACACAGAAGCAAAAATCCTAAATAAGATATTAGCAGAATGAATACAGCAACACATTAAAAAAAATTATATACCACTATCAAGTGGGCTTCATCCCAGGGGCACAAGGATGGTTCAACATACACAAATCAATTAATGTGATACACCACATAAACAAATCATATGATCCTATCAATAGATGCGGAAAAAGCCTTCGACAAGATACAGCACCCATTTATGATCAAAACACTTCACAAAATCAGTATAGAAGGAAAGTACCTTAACATAATAAAGGCCGTATATGACAAGCCCTCAGCCAACATTATACTTAATGGTGAAAAACTAAAAACTTTCCCTCTAAGATCAGGAATAAGGCAAGACTCCACTATCACCACTGTTATTCAATATAACATTGGAGGTCCTAGCAAGTGCAATCAGGCAAGAGAAAGATATAAAAGGCATCCAAGTAGGAAATGAAGAAGTCAAGCTGTCATTATTTGTAGATGACATGATTCTCTATATAGAAAACCCTAAAGACTCCACAAGAACACTACTAGAAACAATAAGCAAATACAGTAAAGTCTCTGGATATAAAAACAACATTCAAAAATCCATAGCGTTCCTATATTCTAATAACGATGTGTCAGAAAAAGAAGTGGAAAAAATAATTATCTTTGCAATTGAAAAAATTAAATAAATAAATAAAATACCTAGGAATAAATTTAC
>NW_011898825.1:0-306 GCF_000151845.1 Pteropus vampyrus | reverse complement strand
AACAACATTCAAAAATCCATAGCGTTCCTATATTCTAATAACGATGTGTCAGAAAAAGAAGTGGAAAAAATAATTATCTTTGCAATTGAAAAAATAAATAAATAAATGAAATATCTAGGAATAAATTTACTGAAACATGTGAAGGACCTATATAATGAAAACTATAAGATCTTATTAAAAGAAATCAAAGAAGATACAAAGAAATGGAAAGATATTCCATATTCTTGGATTGGAAGAATCAACATAGTTAAAGTGATCATATTACTTAATGCATTATACAGATTTAATGCAATTCTCATCAAAATC
>NW_011898824.1:725-3902 GCF_000151845.1 Pteropus vampyrus | reverse complement strand
TCAACACTCGAGCGGTAGGTCCGCCTTCTTCCCCGCGGTTCAAACTGCATCTTTCAATCCCAGCCCCAGCGCTGGGCAGTAAAGAATTTGCCTTTGCCCAAAGACAGCTCTAGACTTTGTCCTTGACTTCTGAGTAATGTTATACCTGATAGGAATCTTTGTTTAGGGGGGAGACTGGCCACATCAGATCTTGGGATGAGGACTGGCCATACCCGACAGACCAACCATGCGATTTAGGGCGGAGGCTTTGGGTCCTGCTGTCAGTTGACCTGGAGACTGAGGTCCGCCCCTGGGCCATCGGTCGAGCCATCAACCATGCCCACATAATGAAGCTCCAGTGAAAACGAGTCAAACGAAACGACAAGACAAAACTGGACTCCAAAGCGTGCGTAGGCATTCCCTGATCGGCAGGACTCTGTGCGTATTGTCACAAGTCGGTGCCATGGGGGTAATATACACACTGAGCATGCTACGCGTTTGAAACTCTTCCAGACTCTGCCCTATGCGCCGATTCCTTTGGCTAATTAACCTGTATCCTTTCCCTGTGATAGACTATGACCATGAACATATTTAGCTTGTAGCGAGTTCTGTGAGTCCTAGCAGATGATCAAACCCGGGGGTGGTCTGGGGACAGGGCTGCTCCTCCAACTTTTTAGTTGGCCTAAACTTCTTGTATTTGGTGCAGAAGTGAGGGAAGTCCTGCGTAGGAACTATTCTGCTAACTTTTGCAGTTTGGTTAACTTGAGACTAGCACCTACTGTTCTGTGACCTTGGACAACCAATTCTCTGTGCTTCAGTGCCCCAGTTCTGAAGTGGGGATTCCTTTTAGGGTCATGGTGAGGATTAAATTAGCTAAGGTAAGCAGGCGCTCAGAAGAGAGCCTGGTGCATACAGAATAAGCACTAGATCATGCCTCCTTAATGGGGATAATTTCCCCGAGGGCAAAATGGCTCTCGGAGGCAGAAAATCATATTATTCTTACACGTAAATATAGTACAGATATACATATAGTACATAAACAGGTATATAGTCTAACTGTGGTAGTAAAATTCCATGGCGAGAGCTTAGAGACATTTAGAAAAAAGTCAAAAACGTCCTTTGGGGGGCAATAATGGAATAAAAGTTGAGAAACTGTCCTTGGTGGACGCTAACTACAGCGATAATGGTGCAGCCCCAAACTGCTCCAGTGGCTGAGACGTGGAAATAGGCTCTTATAGTCACACGGACAGAGTCCCAGTCTAATGGCTGGTCAGTCCAGATTGCTTTTCCAGAGCCCCTATCTCGCCCCTCCTCCTTGGCAGGCCATCGGGGCGGCGATCTGGGGGGACTGTTCTTGGTGGAGGATGTGTAAAAACCACATGCAGTGTAGGTCCGCCTCGGAACGACTGATTTTCCCATAATTAGGAGATGAGAGTAAGCGTTGCATCTACTACAATGTGGGTTAGGAAGAGAAAACCCCATCGGGACCTCATACAGCTCCCCGGCCAGCAGCGGGAACCGGTATAACCGGAGACAGTGAACTTTTCGTGAACTCGATGTAATTCCCCTTTCTTGAGTAAAGGGGAATGAAGGACACTTGTGCTTCTTTGAGGTGGGGGCAGAGCACTGTACCATCTGGACTGTCTGGGTAGAGATGACGATAGACAGGCCACCCCCCCGCCCCCCTCCCGGGGACACAGTCACACGTGTCTGGAACCCAGGACACGCACGCGGGTAAGCGAAGGTGAAGGGCGGATGGCTCTCTGCCATCCCCTCAACCAGCCCTTTGAACAGAGGGGGTGACAAATCAGCCCAGAACTGGCAGAGCCAGGAGTGAAACCTGCGTTCTATGAACTTAGCATCGTGACCCCGTGAGTTTCCAGGGACTGAGGCAGGTTCCAGCCGGAAGAGGTGAGCATTGGCTGCCCGAAGGGAAAAGTCCCGGAGCAGAGGCTTGGCATGACGGGACTATGTGATCAGGATGCCCCTCTTACTCCACTTCCTCTGGGGTGCGAAGGCGGGGGCTTCGTTCCTCAGGAAAGCTCCTCCCTCACGGCGGCCCCTGAACACCCCACGCCTAGAATCCTCACTGCCCAATAACTTCGGCAGTTACTAAAAGCAAGTTTTCATTTCTTTCTTTCCAGTGGTTTCTGAGAAAAGCTCTGGACTGAGTCTCGTTTGGGCAGCTCGGAGCCCATGGCTAACGCGCGCGTGCTCTGCTCGTGGGGGACGGAGAGATGAGGGCTCTGACTGGCCGGCCCCGGGTCACGGCCCTGCCCCCGAAACTGTGGGTCAGGACGGTGGGACGTTTGGACTGACTAGGGTGGGTGACAATCAACGTGCTCTTCCCAACATGAGGACGAAAGGGCAAAATATAGATGCCCAGATGTGTCCTCTCTATCATCCAAGTAAAAACAGACAGGCCCCCTTCCCCTCGACATTCTACCCCTCACCCCGCTTTTACCATGCACTCACCATGCTTTGACATTACAGCACGAACATAGTTCCTCTGAGAAGGCACGGCCTTGTATCCCCCGTACCCAGAGGACTGCCTAGCAGTGAGAGCTGCTGGGTGTTTGTCCAATTAAAGAGTGAATAAATCAGAAGCGCGGAGCCTGCCGCTCTGCCACAGACAGTGCCTCGTTCAGCTGTGGGGCATGTGAGGGGGAGGGGAAGAGATCCGAGTCTGGTCTGGTGCCTGCCCACCCCTGGGGGGTGCATTGGATGAGCCCCACCTCCACCCCCTCCCCCAGCCGAGGCCGGCAGGACCCACGTGGGCTCCGGCACCTGTCCCCCGGGGCTGGTGAAAGGCCTGACCGCGGCCCCGCCTCCAGAGTTTCCCTTCCACGAAATCCTGGTCAGCCCATAAGTTTGCATTTGGAACAAGTCCCCAGGTGCCACCATGCGTCAGAAAGCACATGTGAGAGTGGAGCTTTCCTACAGGCGAGGACAGCGTGTTTTAAGAGTGTGCAGAGGTGACGGGCAGCTGCTGAGGGCGGGGTGTCCAGAGGAGGGTCAGCCCAGGCCGACTTGCGAAGCTCACTAAACCTGCCCCTGAAGATAAGCCTTGTGCTGCAGGATGTGGCGCAGCTGCCCAGCAGATGCCCGGGGACACGGTCCACGAACTGGCCCTCCGACCACTGCCTCGTGACTCCCTGGAGAGACTGACTCAGGCCGGCTGGCAATCGTCAGCAGGCA
>NW_011898824.1:0-580 GCF_000151845.1 Pteropus vampyrus | reverse complement strand
CCCCGTGAGTTTCCAGGGACTGAGGCAGGTTCCAGCCGGAAGAGGTGAGCATTGGCTGCCCGAAGGGAAAAGTCCCGGAGCAGAGGCTTGGCATGGCGGGACCATGTGATCAGGACGCCCCTCTTACTCCACTTCCTCTGGGGTGCGAAGGGGGGGCTTCGTTCCTCAGGAAAGCTCCTCCCTCACGGCACCCCCTGAACACCCCACGCCTAGAATCCTCACTGCCCAATAACTTCGGCAGTTACTAAAAGCAGGTTTTCATTTCTTTCTCTCCAGTGGTTTCTGAGAAAAGCTCTGGACTGAGTCTCGTTTGGGCAGCTCGGAGCCCATGGCTAACGCGTGCGTGCTCTGCTCGTGGGGGACGGAGAGATGAGGGCTCTGACTGGCCGGCCCCGGGTCACGGCCCTGCCCCCAAAACTGTGGGTCAGGACGGTGGGACGTTTGGACTGACTGGGGTGGGTGACAATCAACGTGCTCTTCCCAAAATGAGGACGAAAGGGCAAAATATAGATGCCCAGATGTGTCCTCTCTATCATCCAAGTAAAAACAGACAGGCCCCCTTCCCCTCGACATTCTACCC
>NW_011898823.1:5801-6240 GCF_000151845.1 Pteropus vampyrus | reverse complement strand
TTGTTCAAAATCAGTGCCTGCTCTGGTTACATTTCTGATAAAAATGATGTCACTAGTTCTTTATACCAGCAAAAAGCAGAATTTCAAGCTAGAAACCCTTTCATTTTGCAAATGAAGAAACAAACAGGAGTTAAGTGTCTTTTCAAAATACTCCTGCAAGTTATTTTGACTAAAGCTCATAAATCAAACATAGTATACTATTTTCCAAATGAACAGTGTCTCCTGTCACTCTGAGATGGCCAGCTGCCAGTCTCCAGCGCCACTGCGAAATCTGTGAGCCCCACGCGTGTGATACGCCCCCGAGTGCCAGACTTCGGCACTGACAGTAAACCCAGCGAGAAACAAGTCGGCAGCAGCGTCTCTCAGCAATTTATGAAGATTCGTAGTGGGAAGACTCGAGGCCCTGCCACTCAGAAGCTGCCACCGAGAAATGTCATCT
>NW_011898823.1:0-4222 GCF_000151845.1 Pteropus vampyrus | reverse complement strand
CACACACACACACACACACACACACACACACATATCTGTGTCCACACGTCTGTGGACAGAGACGATGTCTATAAATAGCCATAGACGCAGAGATGCGCACATCTCCACAGCTAAGCAGCCGATACACACACGACAAGGGACCCACTGCACTCACTGTGGGGAAATTCACACCAGCGCCGCCATGAGACAGCGCTACTGCCACCAGATGACCCAGTGACCGGATCAGGAAGCGGGGAAGGGTCCACACGGACAGGCGGTCGTAGAAACGGTCCTCTGGCTACGAGGCTCCTCGCGGCCACCACGACCCCGAACCCCTCGCAGGAGCACAAGCGCAGAAACGCATGTGCACATGTGTGCGCGTGTTTGCACGTGTGCACCAAGACTCACGCCTCGGAACCTTTTGCTTTTACCTGCTACCGTCATCACTGGGAAGCGCTTCAGAGTCTACGTAGCAACCAACATGATTCTGCACAGAGCGACTTACCCCAAATTATAAAAATCCCCCTACGAATCCAGTAGGTGGAATGTCCCTGGATGTAAACGGAGTTTGGTTTTCCAAAGCTCGGCACCCTCCCCGAGGAGACAGTGTGCTCGGGTCAAGGGTGACAGCTCACGCAGCGGCGAGCCCCACTCACCGGTCTCACTGGTGAGGGAGGGCCACAATCTAAATCTCAGGAACAAAGGAAAACAGATATTCACTACTGTCCTGAAAATACCGTTTTCACTGCTGGTTCAAAAGTTTGCCATGGGTCTCTATTTTGCTGTATAATTGTATTTATTGAAAAGTACAGTTACAATTCTCACAAAAGCACTCAATTCTGGTGGCGTTTCTTCTTTACATTTGCCTCTCAGTCGATGAAGCTCTGAGGAGCGATACAGAGACAGCCATGGGGCACTGGTTTTAGCACCCCGACTTGGCCGAAATGCCTAGAAGTGGCAAACCGCTAAGCAAACATCAATTAACAAACGACCAATTATACTTTTTCTCTGCCAAGCACTATGCTAGGCAGTGGAGATACAGTGGTGAATGAGACAGACAAGGTCCTTGCCTTCAACGAGCTTCCGTCCTAATGAAGACAGACCGGCGATAAACGAGGGAACACCTAAATACAGACAGTCTCGGATTTGGATGCACATGGTGAAGAGCGTGACCGAGTAAAGTGACAGATAGTCACGGTAGGCCTTGCCGCAGAGGTGACACTGGAGGTGGATGACAGCCGCAGTAACTCGTTAATATCCACCAATATACTTAGTTACAATTTTTTTTCTGGTGACGAGAACTTTTTAAAATTTCTTATTTACTTATTTATTTACTTACTTATTACGGTGACACTGGTTAATGAAATCCAGTAACTCTCAAGTGTACAATTCAAGGGTAACACGTATATATAAGATATTGTGTTCACCGCCCATAGTTAGATGTCTTTCTGTCGCCATGCATTTGACCCCTTTTACTCCATCTACTCCCCCCTCTCCCCTCTGGTGACCACTAGTCTATTGTCCATGTCCATGAATCTCCGTCTGTCTGTCTTGTTTGTTGCTTTTAGGTTTATATCCCACATATGTGATATCGTGTGGTTTTCAACTTTTTCTGTCTGGCTTATCTCACTTAGCATGATTATCTCAAGGTCCATCTTGTGATGAGAACTTTTCAGATCTACTGTCTTAGCAACTTTCAAATGCACGACCCGGCGTTATTGACTACAGTCACCACGCTGCACATCCCCACGACTGAATGACTTTATACCTGGAAGTTTGAGCCTTCTGCCCCTCCCCCAGCTCACCCACCCCCACCGCTCGCCTACAGCAACCACCAATCCGTCCCGTTATCTATGATTTCCGCTTTGCTTTTGCTTGTTTTCAAGATTCCACATTTAATGACATATGGTATTTGCCTTTCTCTGCCTGTTTACTTCACTTAGCACACCATCCTTCAAGGTCCATCTACATTGTCACAGATGGCGTGATTTCCTCTTGTGTGGCTTATTCCATTGTATACGTGCTGTACGTTTACAGCAGCATTATTCATAACGGCCAAAAAAATGGAAACAATCCCAATATCTATCAATAGTAGACAAGATCAATAAATCATGATATATTCATACAATGGAACAAAAATGAAAAAAAAATGACGCACAGCTACACACGTTACATCGTACAAAAGAACCCAGACCTAAACAACATAACGCACTGCATAGATACACAATACCAAGTACCCACGTACACACGCACGCACGACACAGAACCCAGAGTCACACTGACGACTGCACACGGCACTGACTGAGAACGCGCACTTCGGTGGGAAGGCCACGGGAGGAAGCGGATCCTGCGGGAAAGGCTGCCACGGGGGGGCGGGCACACGCTGTGGGGTGCTGGCGGGCTGGCGGCCTCTCGCTTCCTGGGGTGTGGGGACCCTCTGAGAACTCCCTGAGCTGAACACGTCATCCCTGGCACTTTCCTTCGTCGGCTACATTTCAAGCTAATCAACAGTTTTAAAAGTTGTGACCGCAAGTGTCCAGGCAGGGAAGATGACACCCGGGACCACAGCAACGACTGGGCGGGGTTCCGTTCTGCTGGTACGGATGGCAGTGCCTGCTGATGAAGTGGGGGGTGGGGGTGAGGGCAGACAGGAGGCGTCCCAACGACTGAGTGGTGGCACCGTTACTGGGGTGGACTGGGGTGGGAAGGGGCAGGTCTAATGTCAACACAGAAGGCGGAGATGCCAGGACACGGACAAGCCCGCGGGGGGCAGGCAGCTGGGGAGTCCAGAGAGCCAGGAGGGCTGGACGCTAGAGGAGGGGAGTGGGAAGTGGGGAGAGGCTACACGGGGGGGCGACGGAGCCCCCAGCCTGACGGGGCTCTCTAGGGCTGTTTCCCAGGGAACACCGGAAATGCAGAGTGCTGTTCCCAGGTCTCAGAGAGATGGGGGTGCTACTGCCATTTCGGAGGAAGGGACTAAGAATACTTACTGTTCTGCCACCAACAAGCCCCGCACAAGGGAAAACTGTCTCACTGGACCTGCCAATGACACCTGTGGACAAACTGTGGCCCAGGGGGCCAGCAAAGGGAGAAAGGAAAGCGTCTGTGACCAAGGGCGTGCCAACACCAGGAAGGCGGCAAGGCCAAGGCAGCAGGAGACCACAGGGCGGCCAGTGACACGGGATGAACTCGTGCTGGCTGCAAAGCCAAGTGCACTAAGCACTTTGAGGACGAGGGAATCGAGGGCCAGCGCGGCCGAGGAAGGACCAGGACCAGGGCGACAGACCCTGACCGGCTCGGCCCGGCTCGGCCCCTCTCTGCAGCTCCTCACGGTGGGAGGCTGAGACCCAGCTCACCAGGCTTCATACGCCCAACTGTCTGAAACCTAATCTGCGTCCTGTATAAATCAAGTTACCTTTTTTAAGAACAACAAAAAACAACAACAAATTAAGGCAGATGAGCTATAAACTCCTAGGAGAGACGGAGGGACCTTAGTTGGGAAAGGGAGAAACAATGACACCGACCATTTCCCCGAGCCTCGAGGAGCTCATACCAAAAAGAGCTGGCTTTCCTCCTCACCTGCGGAGTTCCCCTGGGAACTTCCCTGGGCGCGCTCCCTATTCAGGGCGAGGCCGAGCCTCCAGCATCCTTCCCACGGCACCCTTACCCAACGGCGCCATCTACTGGTCAGTGTGGAGCTACAGTGTCCCAGCTCTCCAGGAGGGAACGCGTCTGGGCCACAGACACAGACACACACATGTGCACACACGTGTACACACACACAATCATACAGTTTCACATTTACTGATAAAAACAACTTCAAAAGGAGAAACGAGGGCATTTGATATGTTGTTCCCTGACATACGCTGTCAATTTGGCTAAAACTCTGATAAAAAATTTAAAAAAATTTTTAAAGTAGTGGTTAGCAGTCTGCTTCACATGCAGAAGATCCTGGGTTCGCGCCCCAGTGGAGCCACAGTCCAGGCCCCGGGTGAGCCAGGCCCCAGGTGTGCACCGCGAGCGCGTGGGAGCAGACGCCCCACCTCCAGAGATTCAGGTCTTAAGGGGAGACGGCAACATCCGTAGGTCAGGGGCGGAAGAGGGAGGAGGGAGGAGGGAGGAGGGAGGACGGAGGATTAAAAAAATTTTTTTAAGAGAAAAAAATCTTAACAATGTCAGAGACAGATGCTACTGATCCCTTGAAATGTTAATTTGTTAAAAATATTTCTTTAATTGTAGCTTT
>NW_011898822.1:2822-3178 GCF_000151845.1 Pteropus vampyrus | reverse complement strand
GGGCTACTGAGTTTTCTTGGAGAATTTCAGTCAAAAGCCCAAATTTATTCTACTGTAAATTCATGATCATAATTTCATCTGGACCACCCTGTTCTCCGTCAACTTTATTTTGCAAGTCCGTTCTCTTCCCCATTATCCACAGTTGCTATTTTGCACATCTTCTTTATTCTTCACGTTCAAACATTTCCTGCTTTCTCTTAACAGAGGATCTTAATTTATCTGAAGTGAAAACGCAATTTTTAGGCCGACGCTTCCAAAACGACAGCCTCGCCTGCAAACTCCCCTCGCTGTCACAGACGGAGGCGTCTCTTCCCCGGGGCTAATCCCTTCTCTTACTGTTTGGAGCGCGTTCCTTC
>NW_011898822.1:0-2772 GCF_000151845.1 Pteropus vampyrus | reverse complement strand
ACAGCCTCGCCTGCAAACTCCCCTCGCTGTCACAGACGGAGGCGTCTCTTCCCCGGGGCTAATCCCTTCTCTTACTGTTTGGAGCGCGTTCCTTCCTGATTGTCCAGAACCTCGGCCCTTGTGAACCCACGGTCCGTCGTGTTCTTTTCTCACTGCTACTTCTCAGTGTCCTTGTCACCGCCATGTCCTCACCTTGTCCCGTCAACGTCGCTGGTCCCTCCACTGTCTGCCACACGCCCTCTACCTTCTAGTGTGTCCATACCTTCTAGTGCCATCCATAAACGATGCCTCCTTAACACACATCGCGAGGTGCTCTCTCCACGAAGCTCCTGCTGTGTGTCATGAGTGTTTTCGAGACTCCCATATGTGGACGAGCCACACCCACCTTAACCTGTCCAAAATCTTCTCCCTCGATCTGCTCTTCTGACTCTGATTGTAATGAAAGTCACGGCCATCTGCAAGTTTGCCGTAACTTGCAACAGGGGTGTTATCTTGAACTCCTCACTCTAAATTTTTTCACGTTCGAACAACGTGCTTTGCAGTTTCCACATCCTATAATGCTCGTATCTACTCACTTAATTCACTTCACACTAACCCTGGCACCATCATCTCTTACCTAAATTTTCCAACACACCTCACACCGGTCTCATGTCCTCAAATATTGCCTTCCTTCTTCTCCTGATTTACAATGCATCCGGGCTGATCTATCTTTAACCAACATACACGCAAGTTACTTTCAATACCCAGTAATGATTTCTTTAGCCTTCAAGTTCAATTCGAACTTGTTGACATGGTTTATAACGGTCTACGTGGTCCTGCTTGCTTTTATTTCACAGACTGTCTCATCATCGAATCCCCTGCACGCTCTTCCCAGATGAACCAAAATATCAGTTTAATTCTTGTTACATCATGTTGTCATTTGCCTTTGGAATTTATTATATACTTTACACCTGCCTAGAATACTTCTTCCCCTTCTCCCCACCTTCTCACAGCTGGACTTGTTTACCGGGTGATATTCAAGGTCGTGGGAATCAGATTCTCTTGTTTGGTGCTTCCCCAGCACTTGGCGCCCCCTCACCCCATTTATCATACTTGTTCTGTTTGAAGAATCGTCTGTTTAACCAACAATATTGCATTCTCTCTGAGAGCAGGGACAATGCTTTGCTTGTAAATCATGTTTATCTTTACACACTGACAAAGGAGAGACATTCAATAATTAGTCGTAGGATGAATTAACCGATTTTTTTCAGTTACTAAATATAAAACGTATTATTCTAAAGAAGATATTTTAACTCTCCTTAAATATTAAAATAGCTTTCACAAGAAAAATGAATTAAATTTATCGTATGGTTTTATAGTGCTTTCGAATCAGGATTAGAAAGCAAAAAAATATGAAAAAGAAAATCAACTGGAATATAAGGAGGGAAGTACCCCCTAAGGGTTAGAGAGGTCTGCAAATAGAATGGGTTAGCTTGGGGGTGAGTCAGCGCCCCCAGATCAGAGGCTGGACCTTGACGGCGGAGGAATAAAGTAAAGGCAATTCATTCTTAGCTTGTCTCATCAGGATTTCACAAAATTGTGCTGCGTTATGAATAGTTTGGAGGCGCTAAAAAGGGTTGAGAGTCACTTACATATTACCCAACGCCTGTATTCAGTTTTGCCCAAGGCGGCCAGAGAAACAGTGCCAGGAGCTGTTGTCACTTTATGTTAAGGCCCATCCTCCCCAAGGCTGCGACTAGGTGACACTGCCCTTGGGAGGTCAGCCTCTTGGGAAGGGGGGGATAACTTCCTGCCCCCCAGCGGGAGCCCCTGGTTTTCATTTCACACTGAGCCCACAAAGTAAGTAGCCGGCACTGTCTGGAAGCCAAATACATATGTATCTAAAAAGTAACTTGTAAGTCAAATGGAGCCAGTCAGTGATAGGCATGGGCGTGCTTACGTGTGCGAATGCTGTATTTGGGGTTTAATAAAATACATTTTCATATGGATAATCTGGGAAAGACAAATGAGAAGTTTAAAACAACAGTAGATGCTGTAGGGAGAGAAATAGTTTAGCATCAGAAATGTGAGGTATATATTCATGCGTGAGTTTGACATAATATTAAAGATATAAATATGTATTTTAATCAACCTGTTAGCAAAACACCCTTGAGAAATGTGTGGTGCTTTCGCACTGCGCCCCTTGGCTGTTTGTCTCTGAGCTTCGTGTTTCTTAGCGACATTATTCCGCAGTAGCCAAGAATCTCGGGTTAATTCCACCTACAGCTTCTGCTAGTTCACGTCTCTGGAAGATTATTCAAGCGCATAAAGTGAGTAGTTGGTGGCAGGACTAAAACGATCAGTTCTAGCTTCTTAAATTTGGTTTAAAAAATAATAACAATTAACATTTAATTCACATTGCTACAGATTGTTTTTTGCTTCTAAGGTCCAATATTGCTTTCTCTCTGTCGACCCACCATCTACAAGGCTTATGAGCTCTTGCATATCTCCAATGAATGCAAATAAACCAGGATTTGTCTGGATAAGATGCATGCCAGTAACTTTCCATGAAATACTAATTGATTAAGTTTCAAGTGCTCAACCACGTTTTTGGCCCATTACCTCTTGGGACTAATTCATGGGAATTAAATGATACATTAACGTATAGGTCAAATTGAAATGTGCTACCACAGGCAGGAATTTTCACTCAAATTTGCCATTCTGCTGGAAATAAACCTCTCCTCTTACGTTTTAGCACTCTGAATCCAACGTCCCGGTTCTGTGGGGCCTGAC
>NW_011898821.1:4828-5300 GCF_000151845.1 Pteropus vampyrus | reverse complement strand
CTGCGCCTGAGCAGGTGAACTGTGAGCTCCAGGGCGGGTGCCCAGGTGACTCAGCACCATCCTCTAGAGCTGGGGTCCCCACCCTCTGGCCGCAGACCGGTACCGTCTGTGGCCTGTTAGGAACCGGGCCGCACGGCAGGAGCCGCGCATGACGAGTGAGCGAAGCCTCATCTGTGTCTGCAGCCGGTCGCCAGCGCTGGCACTGCCTCGGCTCCGCCTCAGATCGTCACGCGTCAGATGCTCACAGGAGCGCCGGTCCCCGGGGCCACCAAGGCTGGGGACTGTGCTCCAGAGAGGCTGCTGGGCCGGCTCACTCCTGCTCCTGTGCGGCCTGCCCTTCGCGCCCCTGGATTCTCGTGGACACCGTGGCTCTGTACCTGGGGCTCGGCCACGGCCGTGCCATCCCTCTGAGGGACACCCTGCCACACGGCGACTCCTCCTGGGCTGTGCTCCCTCTGGCGTGGCCGCATCT
>NW_011898821.1:0-2502 GCF_000151845.1 Pteropus vampyrus | reverse complement strand
AAGTTAAGAGTCTTTGCGTCCACCTCCTATTAGTGATGCAGAAGGATCACTAATAGACGGATCACTAATCCAACTCCTATTAGTGATGCAGAAGGATCCGTGCCGTAGCGACGTGCACGAGATGGCTCACCTGGCATTGCTGCCTCCGTTTTGCATCCAGCTGGACCGGCGCCAAAGCCTTCGCCAGCAAGAAAGTTGGGAGAAAACTCAACCGCGTGTCCCGTGTCCTGGGTGGCAGTCCCCGGCGGAGGCTGGGGCTCAGGCGCAGGCCCCGGGGATGGTGTGCGTGCCTTCCCTCCCCAGGTGTGCAGAATGAATACTGGATTCTGCGATCAGATGAATTTTAGTAACTAATCACTAACATTGTGAGTAAGGACTCTGCAGTCTTAACCTACATATTTAAAATATTTAAAATGCTATAAATTATAGATATTACATAAGAAATATTACATTATATAGAAAACTTTAAAAAATAACTTGCTATCCAGTTACTACACCGTTACACAATTATTATTAATTTACGTCATCTTATGATAATCTACGTTGGTTTTATATTCTGTGTTATCTTAACTACAGATGTAAGTTATCTTACTATTTCTAAAACTTTGGCGTTATCTCTCTCCTCTGCCTCGCTGACTTTCTCTTCTTAAAGATACATACACACACATATCTCTTTTTCTAACAGACTTCAATGAAATCACCTGTGAAGCAGAGATAAAAGATAACGAAAGTTGTTTTCGGCTTTATTGAGGTATAACCGACAAATGAAATTGCCATATATTTAAAGTGCATGACGTGGTCATTTGATACCCATACTGTGAAAGGGTTCCTACGATTGAGTTAATTAACACATCCATCACCTTTCCGATTTATGTATGTATTGGTGAGAACACCTCAATGCTACTCTGTTAGTAACTTTTAATTGTCATACAGTATTATCGACTATACGCTAGATCCTCAGACCGTATTCATTCGATAATTAAAAGTTTGTACCTTTTTACCAACCTCTCTCCTTTCCCCCGACCTCCAACCCCTGGCAACCATCATGCTACTCTGTTTCCCTGAGTCTGCCTTTCTTTTAGACTCTACATATAAGTGATCTCATGCGATATTTGTCTCTTTCTGTCTAGCTTATTTCACTTAGCAGAATGCTCTCCAGGGCCATCTAAGTTATTACGAATGGCAGGATGTCTTTCTTTATTAAGGCCGAATAATATTTCATTCTATGCGTGTATATATAGCTCACATTTTATTTGTTTATTCACATGTTGATGGACATTTTAGTTGTTTTCACGTCTTGGCGGTCGTAAACAATGATGCAATAAAACATGGGTGCAGATATCTCTTCAAGATAGTGATTTTATTTCCCTTGGCTCTACCCCCAGAAGTGGAAGTGCTGGATCTCACGGGAGTCCTGCTTTTAATTTTTTGAAGAACCTCCATACTGTTTCCCACAGTGGCTGCATCAGCTTACATGCCCTCCATGGGTGCCCTTGTCTTTCGGATAACAGACATCTTCACGAGTGTGAAGTGACACCTCACTGTGGTTTCCATTTTCATTTCCCTGATGATTAGTGACGTCGAGCACCTCTGGGTGCTCATACTTGTTGGCCATATGTATGTCTTTTATGGAAAAATATCTATACGGGTCCTTTGCCCATTTTAAAAATTGAGTTATTTGGTTCTTTGCTATTGAGTTGTATGAGTTCTTTATATATCGTAGATAGCAACCCCTCATCAGATATGTTGTTTACAGACATTTTCTCTCATTCTGTAGGTGCCTCTTCATTGCGTTAATGGCATCGTGTGTGTGCAGAAGCTTTGTAATCTGACGTAGTCCAACTTGTTTATTTTTGCCTCTTGTGTCAACGCCAAAAAATCATCACTAAGACCAGTGTCAAGGAGGTTTCCCCTACGTTTTCTTCCACGGTTTTAGGTCTTACGTTTAGGTCCTTGATTCATTTTGAGCTGATCTTCGTGTATGGTGTAAGTAGAGATCCAGTTTCTCTTCTGCATGTGGCTTTCTAGTCTTCCCAACACTATTTATTGAAGAGACTGACTTTCCTCATTGTGTATCCTTGGCTCCTTTATTGATAATTAATTGTCCGCATATGGACGGGCTTATTTCTGGACTATATATTCTGTTCCATTGATGTGTGTGTGTCTGTTTTTATGTCGATACCATACCGTTTGGATTACGATAGCTTTGTAATATGATTTGGAAGCAGAAAGTGTGATGCCGCCATCTTCGTTCTGCTTTTTCGAGATTGCGTTGGCGATTTGGGATCTTTTACGGTTCCATACAAATTTTAGGATTACTATTTCTATGAAAAATGCTATTGGAATTTTGATAGAAATTGCGTTTAATCTGTAAGTTGTTTTGGGTAGTATGGACATTTAAACAATATTAATTTTTCCAATCTATGAGCATAGACTATCTTTCCATGTATTCGTGTCTTGTTCAATTTTTTAAATCAACGTCTCGTAGTTTTCAGTGCACAT